>NW_024346062.1:13687060-13711687 GCF_902729225.1 Pteropus medius
ATCTTCTTGAAACAACTCAGATTTTGGCTTGAGGATTCATCCTTTCTCCATTCTCAGGTCATGTGGTCTGGATGGGGCTCTGACCTCCACTCTAGACTAGGACTAGGTTACTAGGTTACTAGGTTACTAGTCCTAGGCCAATCGGTACATCTCATTTCCCATTTCTCTGGTTTAGAGGTAAGCCATTCTCTGAGAGTGAACCTCAGGACTTGGCTGGGAATGCTGGGTCAAGGACTCTCTTTTCTGCTGTAATTGAACCTGGAAGGATGAAGCTCTGGAACAGATGCAAATCATCTTGTGACCATGAGAGAAAAGTCAGTCTAAGAATGGAGTCAACACAAAGAAAGCTGAGCCAGGAGAAGGAGAGAAAAAGAGAAACAAGATCCTGAAGGCATCATTTGCGTACCTATGTCCACCTATGCCCGAAACCTTAGCAATTCTGTATTCTTCAACTACATGAACCAATACACCTCTTTTTTGGCTTAACTCAGTTTCAACCAGGTTTTCTCTCCTTTCAACAAAAGAGTTAAAACTGATTCACTTTGAGGTTTAGATGCCAGACCTGCAAGATTCTGAATTTTTGGAATAAACATTTAGAATGCTTTGAATATTGTCCAGATTGAAAAACCCAGAGTTCTGTGACATAGAGTTTAGGGGAAAAAAATTGGTTCCGAAAAAGTTTTAAGAATTGTTGTCCTTTAACAGAGTCTCAATGAAACAATGTAGAACCTGGACATTAGTGGATCTATGGAAATGAGTTTCTAGTTAAATATATTCAATGTTATGTCAACCAAAGATAAACTTGGAAAACATAGGTTATGGGGAAAAGGGAACAAAACACAATCATTTTTAAGACTTGTAGGATTGGGGGTTTGACATAAATGGTAATTTGTAAGCTTATATTCAGGTTGAAACATTTGAAATTTACAGTTTCATATACTTCAATCAAATAACAAGGTAGAGAAAAGTCCACATTATTTTCTCTTCCAGATTTTTTTAAACCAGAGAATAATATACTATATTGAAAAAAGGCCCAATCATTCATTTCTCTTATCTAATTATTCTTGTTTTGCATTTAGGACAACCAAATGTGCTACATTTTTCATTTTTTTAATTTTGCAATTTCAAAACAGTTTTTATAAAAGGAGTTCATGAGCTAATGCAATATTCACTCACCTGCATGTTATACAGGGGTTGCTTTGGCGCATTAACTTCCCTCAGCAGACGATGAGATATGTCCCTTAATTCTAAAAGTCTACAAACAAGCTGAGGTTGCAGAAGTCTGGCCACTGATTTGGAGGATTTGGATATGCTGTTTAATCCTTGAATTAATGTCCCCCGGTTGATCTTGGCTAGAGCAACAGCCATTCTGATTTTGGATGTTTTTTGCATGGGTTCTTTTTTCTGGAAAATAAGTCTTTGAAAAGTGACTGATGTGTGATTCTCCAGTGAATTATTAAAATCTACTTCAGGCAGAGACCAAGTACCACATAATTGTACATTGTGCATGGTCCTGAGCATATGCTCAGTGTCCAATAATTATAAACCACTTTCCATAACAACTCACTGACCACCTCCCATGTACTTAAATCTTTATATGACTATATGAATTTTTCCTTAGGATAAATATCCAGAACTTACATTACTAGCCTAAACATAAACGTTTTAGTTTTCTCTCTGGGTTTATATTTTTGCACTGATATTTTTAAAAGAGCTCTTTCAAAAATAAACAATTCAATCAATAATTCTTATTTGAAACTTACAAATATTTTCCAAGTTTACTTTAAAATTTTTAAATGATAAAATATAGCATACATACATAATAGACTATACAATTTAAAGAAAAATAAAACAAACACCCTATATACTAATCAACAAGCTTAGGAAACATTTACTTCTAAAAACTTCAAAACTTCTATGAGCATTCTGATAGGAAAAAAATTGTGGCATTACCAAAACACATATAATGTAGTTCTCTGCTCTACCAGAAAGTGAACCACAGAGAAATTACTTAAGAGGTTAGACCTCATTCTAGGCAACAGACAAGTATAGTTTCCATGATTCATTTAAGTAATGTTATAGGCTTTTCTGGCATTTTAGTATCAGCAACTTTGAGTCTCTGTTTTTTGAGTTAAAATATGTAAGTATAAAACATCTTTTAAATGGACTTCTCGGTCTACAATGAACATCATATATTTGTTGAAGAGCTAATGTGCTATATATTTTAAATACTTCAACTTTTAACCTGAAAATAATTTTATTACTGTTTTTCTCATCAAAGTTCAGTACATCTCATACTGTTTAGCATTTGCCACTGGAGATGAACAAAAGCTGTTGTAGCTTTTCAACAAGGGTGCATTTCTGCAGCATCTGGTGTCCTACTGTGGTTTAATCTGTTACTTTCTGGTGTAAGTCCTATTAGCCCACCAGTGGTCTTAACCCTCCTCATCAATACTAATAATAGAGAATGCAATCTAAGTTGTGGGCTGTTACTATTGCTGCAATTCCAAGTCACTTTAGAACAGAGCAGTCCTTACAGGGCAGTTATATGGTAGGTAGAGCAAACAGAATAACATGAGGTACAATAATAATATCACTTGATATTATTATTTACCTTGGTCGTGAGCATACTGGGGAGAAAAAACACATTGTCTGCAGTATCCAAAGCTCCTGCACATACAGATTCAATTTCTTTTGTAACCTTATACTTTGCTGCTGTTGGGGCCCAGGGCAGGCCACCCCAAATTTTCCCAAAAACAGCATATTGATCATTTTGAATTAAAGTTATTTAAGAAACTACCAGTGCAAGAACGACTCTGATCTCTCTTTCTGTCTCCCTGAAAGCAGGAGATAAATCTACTATGTGAAAAGTGCTCTCCCTACACCTGGAGTCTAACAAGAGAGACATTTTCACCAGAGTTAGGGAATTCAGGGCTGAGAAATGCATATAAACGAATCTTTGTTTTGTCTTGTTTTTACTAATTTACTACCCAAGCCCAAACTTTGCTTAGATTTCTCACTAATGAGCACCCAAATTTAAGTTTCTTTATCCTGTCAACTCTTCACATATTTATTATTTGTCTCAAAGGTATAAAAGGCTGCCTACTTTGATCATTTCTCTGAGTATAATTTACAGCCTTCTGTGTACACGCATTAAAATGGTTATTCTCCTGTTAATCTGGTCTTGTGCCAATTTTATTATTTGTCCAGCCATAAGAACTCAAAAGGAGTAGAGGAAAGAATTTCTCCTCCTCTATACTACACAGACTCTTCCTTTCAACTCCTTCTAAAGGTGGAGCAGCTAGAATAAGTTTGGTTTTACTTCTGGCACAACTTACTGTGCTTTCTCTTATTATAATTTATAATCATAAGGTGAGGGCCATCTTGCCAGGGCAAACAGAAATGAGATATATAGTTGCACCTTTACTGAAACCTCGTATTCACGGCCATTTAGTGTTTAAGGGCCCTTCATTTTTGCAGCAAAACATTAATGTTCTGCAGTCTCCCTCTCTTTATTTTTTAAGTTTCTTTACAAAATCTTGGTGATCTGTACATGTTGGCCCAGATTCACTGACTTTATACATGTATTTCTGTTAATCAATCTTGATTAATTTCCCCATACACTATACTAGATTGATTCATTCAACTTCCCCTTTTATAAAATTGTCTTCCTAAATTTTTATTTCTGTAGATAAAGAAGGCTATTTGTAATTGACAATCTGTTCATCAAAACCCTCCTGTAAGGTTCACATAATTTGTGTTGAGCAAAAACAGCATTTATTATAAACAATATTTTTAAAAATTCAAGTGTGCATTACATTAATGCTTTAGCAGACTTTGTGTTACCTTTCTCATTTTAGTCTCATCATGAATTCATGGCTTTTTGCAACAGATTTAACCTGTTCCTAATTAATATCATTTTTGTTTTCTTTAATGCTCAAATGGTTAAATTTGAAGACTGTTCTTCCCTTCATGGTTTTTTAAATGTATTTCTTTTTTGGTACTTTCCTAGATACCTCTGAAAGAATTATTACTTCTGACAGTAGAATGTTTCTGACCACCTTTATCTTCTCTGACACAAAACACGGAATCAACTTGTTCCCAAGAAGACCATTAATGCTTTTAAGAAGAATAGTATTATAAAACAAATCTGGGCACTGGGGTGCATGTTCTGTGGTCCCTTATGTTTCTGGGAATATGAAGGTGATCACTGAGGACAGCTATTTACATTCTTTTAAATGCAGAATCAGCCATTCTTCTTTTAAAAAAAATAAGTCAAGAATTTATGATGATGAGTCCAGTTAGTTACTTTTTAAAATTAGCTCTAGTAGCAAATTTTTTAAATAAATTATTTTCTCTTTTTTTGAGCTAACAGTTTTTCCTTTTTGTCCATTACCTATGCTATATATTTTCTTACCACACCATGTGTGTAAATTGAAATGTTGACCTCAAATTAACAAATCCTTATTTCTTTTCCCTCATTTTATTTTTTATTCTTGACCTAAGCATCCTCAAATTGGTCGCAAAGCGTGCAAGTTTCAATAATTCTTTTGTCATCACCATCATCTGAGCACACTGCCAAATGTCAGAAAAGAAATTCTAACTCCCAACCACCACCAACCCCTCAGAGACACACAAAGGTACTTAAAGACTATTTACCAAAAGAAACTTAGCATCAGTTAATAAGATTGGTTGAAGAATTCTGCTCCAGAATTCTCTATTTGAGCTCCATTCTTTGAATATATATCCTGTTTTCTCTTTTCTTTTTTCTAGAACCATGCTCATTTCTCTATCATCAGCAGTTTTAATGCTGGTCTAGTTTCTATTACATCAGCTTTTTACAACCCTACACCTACAAAACCAGACTGTCAGCATATCTTATTCAACTGTTTCTCTGAATAGTCCCAGAATTTGACCACTTCTCATTGTCCCAGTACCAACACTCAGTCCATTATATTTATATACCACCATCACCTCTTCTCCCAACTAATAAATTAGCCTCCTCAATAGTCTCCCTGCTTACATTCTTATCTATTCTCATTCTTTTCCTCAATACATCAGCCAGAAAGTTACAACGAAAACTTATATCAGATCATAGCTTGATTTTCTGCTCAATCACTTCAGTGGCTTCCTGGTACACTCAATGTAAAAGCCAAAGCAAACGCAACAGTCTACCAAGCCCTACAGAGCTTCTCTCTTCTTTACCTCTCTGGCCTCCTCATCTTTCTCTTCCCTTTCTCTCATTATTTGGTGACCTCAGGGACTTTGCACTTGCTATGCCTTTCGATCCCTCAAGGATACCAAGGTTTACTCCCTCGCTTCCTTCAAGCCTTAATTCAAGAGTCACCTCTCAGGTCTTAACCATCAATTGTTCTCTCTATCCCTACTCCTACTTCATATCCCTTCTCTGCTATATTTTTTCTTCTCCTGAAGACCTACCATTAACATAATAGTTTATTTTCCTTGTTTATTGTTTTTCTGCTTGACTAGGATGTAAATTCTATAACAGTGTTTTATATCCATCTGGCTCACTCATTTTTCCCCAGTGCCTAGAATAGTGTCTGGCGCATAGTAGATGCTCTATAAATGTATGTTAAAATGAATGAATGAAGAGTATCAGAAAAATGTAACAAGTTAATATGAGGAAATATCAGAGAAATATACCAAATATTAAATTAGAAACTGCCCAGAAAGTATTCAGTGCACAATGTGCTCTGTAACTTTCACAATGATAGAGCCCCACCAGGGAAAAAAAAAAAAAACCTCACCAAAGACAAAAATATAATTGAATTAAAGAACATTCTAGTTACAGTCCTGCTCTCATATTTAGAAACCCCAATAACAATACAAATAATTTCCAGACATCATTGGTGCTTCCCCAGCAGTTTTTGTCCTGCATGTTTAAAAAAAAAAAGAAAAGAAAAGAATTCAGAAAAGTATATTTACAGATGTAAAAATCTGAATTTTGCATGGATTCTAATGTTCTGTCTATAATTCCCAATTTTGTAGTACACAGTTAAGTGCAAGGTAATTACAGGATAAAACACATAATCATTTTTCATAATTAAACCCCACAAAATGGACCCTATTTGCTATGAATGATTTCTCTCATTCAAGCAAAGATCACTTGAATTAAAAATTTTTAATTCTCCAATTGTAGCATGCATTTTTTGTTTGTTTAAACTTAAAGGTTTACTATTTTAAGTCTTCACAACCTCATATGAAAATCATTTGCAGCGTGCAACTGCAAACCTTTAAAACTTACTTTTTACTAAAGGAATGCTGAGGCCCTTGGGGTCCGGGCTGCTTTGGAGGGAAGGAGTAAAGAGGACAGGATCTCAGAAACCACAACCTCAAGCCACGATTCTACAATTAACATACCCCAGGTCTCAGAAAAAAAATTGTTTTCTTCAAAATCTTTAGCCATGAAGAACTATGAAATAACCATTTTTCTGGGTAGATTCCTCTATAAAAATTCCACCATCCCTTCGTTCATTTTTTTTTTTTTTGCTCTAGACCAGCAAGATGACCTTTTCTTAAATAAATAAATGACTAAAATAATAATTTTTAAAAAAGATTTAGGTATTAATCACAAAATTTAGAGATTTAGAATACAACGCAATTAATAAAGTCCTCTAAGTAGTCTTAAAATCATTCTTTCAGTATGCTTGGGAAGTATGGGCAGTCGTGGAAATAATAAAATTTGCATCATTTACAATCTGACCTTTCAAAAATAATACAGTTAACAATGGAGCATTAGCATTGTTTTCTGGATAATTTTTTTTGAAGAGCAAATAACTTCAATGTATTATAATATTCCCTAACTAACTACTCAAGTTTCCTGCCAATCTCAGCAATACATTCTTCAAAGTAAATGGTGGAAAAAGAACAATATTTAGTGTTTGAAAATGAAGTTCCTTCAACTATGTTTATATTCTTCCCTGAGTGGGGTAAAGTTCTTTTAAGTAAATGACTTCAGTGAGTTGGAAATGGGAACTTAGAATTCTCTTTGGGGATCAGAATATCAGTCTATTTCACCAGAAAACATGCTATGGCTCTAGTAATAATGAAGCTATGCACAGGGTAGGAAGAAATGAAGGGAACTGTAAGGAAAGTTGCAACTGTAAGGAAAGTTTGATTAAACAAAACCCCAGTTTTTCTAATGTTGGCAATGGTGGGAGAATCACACCTGGAAAGGCATCAGGGCTTCTGATGCCTGTCTTTGGCTCCCGAAGATTCATCTTGAAGCTCTCTAAATAATTACTGCCACTACTGTGCCAGCCTTAACCACTTTACATCCTAGACCAAGCATAGTCACCTGCCCATCTCTTTCCTTAATACTCCAGAGCATAGCCAAGAAAAGTCTCCAATGTTTCAAAAAAATTTATATACCAAGACCAGGGGAATGCAAAGAGGGGAAGGAACTGGACATCAAGTCTAAGATATGGAATGACAAAATCCGGTTTGACTTCTGGAGCTTTCAAGCTTTATCCTATTCTACTTAGAAATACGATGTCATCTGGACATCATCTTACCTCTGTACATCCAGATATCTACATTTCAGTATCACCTCTCCCCAAAGTCTAAATCTAAGACCCATCCCATTTATTAAGATTTATTTGACATTCTGAGAACATAATGTTTTATACTTTTTGGCTTAACTGACTGCTTCCTTTGGACTATTATTCCCTGTTCCTGTCCATTTACATTATCTCTTTCTTCACCGTGAAAGCTCCTAATCATCCGCTGAAATTCACTTTAAGCATCCTTCCTCCATTAAGCCTTCTCTGGCCACTCTTGGTAGTGATTTATTCCTCTAAACTGAATATACATCTTATCATATTCCAATGCAACTACTTGTTTACAACTCTGTCTCCCTTAGAGTAAGTTTACTGACTGAAGGAATCCTATCATGTTTATCTCCATATTCCCTCTTCCCAGATCCAGGTAATAAGTATTAACGTATTTGGTAAATGTCCAATGCCTAGTTGTCTAAATAAATGGTTAAAGGTAGTTCTAATACCTCTTCTCTGGAATGAAATATATAGCCTTTCTGGTTATTGTTACTCTGAGTGCTTTTTGGTTACTGTTACTCAGAGTGCTTTTTGTTTATTCCAGGTTTTGGCTATGTTCCTCATATTTGACATTTCCAAAAGTCTGATATCTGGATAAATAGATGGTTGCTGTTACCATGTAACTTTACAACATATTCCATTCTAACTATGGTCAAAATGACTGAAACAACACTCTTCCATTAAGAGCAGTGTTCTTTTGAATAAATTGGGTTACTTGTGTCCCCTAAACAAGATGTTACTTTTTCCTGACCATATATGTCTCTTCACAATTCTCTACCTAACCTCTCTTCTGATCCCAGTATGTCTCAGATCCTTGCTGGAACAAACATTTAAACATATACATGTATACTTTGTTAAATTTACATCACTATTTTCTTTCCACATTAAAACGCACACCCATACAATACTTATCTTTCCATTGTTATAATTTAGGTCAGTTAGGTTTTTTTCACTGATTTAATTGCCATAGATTTTAATTAAAGTATAACTAGGTATTTTTCTGATTTTACATTAAGCAAATTTTAACTACATTGCAATTGTGACTATAAGAGAGTTCTAGATTTCTAATCTAATAACTCAGTGACTGTCTTTAGACTTATCTTTCTACTTCACTTTTACATCTTCAATCTCTTCCAATGAGCATGAGTTGAAATTTGTATTTCTGGGGTGAAGTTAATGTTTTCCTAAACTTCAAACACTGATCTCAACATCAAGCATTAAATAATCGGCATGATACAAAAAATATACTTTTTATAATCCTTTTCAAAGATATAAAATCACATTACCTGATTAGATTGTGATAATCTTAGGATGGTGGGGAATTCATCTTTAAACTCATCTATAAGGTCCATGATTGCTTTCTGGATCCCCTCAACTAAGACAAAAAGAAGTTAAAAAAAAAAAGGCTTTAATTAAAAATATCCTCTAACCATCATTCAAAAGAACATGGGTCCATTGCCTAGGTGACTAAGAAAATCAAGCAAACCCTAGAGGACTTGATTCCCAGTTTCCTGCACCCACATCCCCTTTATAAGATTGTGTATTACTTCTTCCAGAAAAGTTCTTCAACACCTGCCCGCATATCCACCCAACAGGTTTGATTGGCATGATGAGTTCTTGCTTGGATTCCTAGTGCTTGGCAAGCTTGAAGGCCTAGGCAATGCTTGTCTTTCTCTACCATTAGTGAGGGATGAGGGCAGCCTTCCACTCAGGAAAGCAGGCAAAGATGCTCACTGCCAGAATTCTTTGTTACTGCACAATGGGCCTCTGAGGACTTGCTACAGAATCTTCTGAAATCACTATGGCAGTGAGAAGGCTGTGTTTGGAGGTACAAAGGGAGGATAAAGGGGATTGAAAAATGAACCACACTAAGGAGTTCTACAATATAAATTGAATTTTGTCCCAATTTCTGCAGTGATACCTCAATTAGTGGATCATTTGAGAACAAAGCTCCCTTTGAAAAGAGCTGGCATATGCTTTAAAAGAAATGCTTCACATGTGATGCCAAGTGGGAAAGAACACCAGCAGTAAATTCAGAAAGACTTTTGAATAGATAGTTTTTCTTTACCCAAATGAGGATCACTTTGTCAAACCCAGGCAAAATTGTGAAGTCTTCAGTTTGTCTTCTTTACTTTTTTCATCTTTTTCTCTCATACTTTAAATGATCATTATTTTCCCCTTATCAAATCAGGGAAGAACTGCATATCATGCAGACTTAGTTATATTCTAGTGTGAATGAGCTGAGTTGGTTAACTCAAATCCCATTTTAATTTGAAGTCTTTATATTTAATTGTAGCTAGATGGTTTTCTTCAGCAAGCATAAACTGGTCACTAGAGGTCTACTCGTGGGAAGTGTTTGGAAAAAAAATGTTCATCAGACAGCTCCTCTAGCTGTCTGATGCTCTTAGATCTATGTTCCAGTTTCCCAGAAATACAGGAGATAGACAAACAACTTAAATTGGTGCTTCACAAACTGTAGTGAAGAACCAATACTTTTGTAAATTAAAAGTGGATTATCCAAAAAACAAACAAAAAAAATGAAACGTATATAAAAAAGAAAGGCAATTTTTAATTTATTTTTAAATAACTACAGAATCTAATAAAACTATCTTTTCTTTTTAAAGCTTCTGGTTTTTCTATTAAGGAAGTTTTTCCAGACCTTAAGTTATACATAGAGTCTCCTAAATTTTCTTCTCTTTTCTTTCTTTAAAATTTAATTCATTATTTAAAAATTTTCAATCCATCTATGATTCATTTTTAATAAGCTGTTATTCTCTTCCATCTGAATATCCAATTGTTTTAGTAACACTGATAAAATAAACCATTGTTTTCTCATTGATATGAAATACCACTTTTATTACACACACACAACAAACACATACACAAACACACACAGGGATATATATTGCGAACTATTTCTGAACTTTCTATTCTAGTCCACTGATCTATTTGTCTATTTCTATATACTTACAATAGTAATTTGACTAGAGTTGCTTTATAGTATGTTTTATTTTCTGTTAAGGAAAGTCTCTGTCACTCTTCTTTTTCATTACATTCATCATATCACTACATATTCAGTATCATCAGGAAAAGATCATTTTATCACTTTTTCCATGTCTATACCAATTATTTTATTATCGTATTTCACTGACTGCATTCACTAGGACTTCCAAAACAAAGCTAAGTAATAAAGATTACAGTAGGAACACCTAATTGAAAATGTTCCTTTTTTCAATTAAAATGGCATCAATATTTTACTGCTTATGAAAAATCAACAGCAAATGTTATTCTAAACAATCTTTATCATATTTAGTTTCCTTCTATTCCCATTCTGATTTTGTTTGTTTTTACTGGGGATGATTGCTGAATTTTATCAACTTCCACTTCATAATCTATGAATATAATCACTTTTCCTCTTAATTTGTTGATATAATAAATTATGTATTAACTTTCCTGATATAGGAAACATCATAGCATTCCTGAAAAAGAATATGTACTTGACTGTAGGGTATTATTCCTTTGATATTTTGCTAGGCTTCATTTGCTAAGATTTTATTTACACTTTTTTCAACTAAATTCATAAGTGAGATTGGTTCATGGCTTTCTTTTTTATACTTAACAGATTAGTATTTAATTTATGCACATATAAACTGAGAAGGCTTGCATCTCTCAGAAGTACCTGGAACAATATCAGAATTATTTGGAATTCTTTTTTCTCTATTTTCCTTTCCTTTTTTAAAACAGAGGTATAACTTACATACAGTAAAATTCCTTATCCTCTTTTTTTTTTTAATGCTAGCAAGAACTCAGTTGTGGAACTCTTTGATCCTGATTTTTTTTAAAAGCTACATTTACCAACTTTTAAATTTCAGATATGTCCATTTGTGTATTAAAAATTTCTTCTTCTCGGACAGTTTTGATAATTTGTTTTATTAGGAAATCTTCTTATATAAGTGTTTCAATTATGTTATTACAGAGTTGCATGTAATTGTTTTAATCTTCTGGGTCTATATTATTTCAAATCTTAAATATTTTTCTTACTCCTTTTTCTTTAATGCATGCTCAAGATAAATTTAAGTGTGAAATTTCCTTATTTTTAGTCTTTCTTCTTTAATAATAAAAGTACTATGGATCTATCTTTCATTTTTATTCCATAGATTTTTGAAAGACTACTTTTCAATGCTTCTTTGATTTCCTCTTTGCTCCAAGGGCTATCATAATTATGTTTTATAATTTCCAAGTAATTAAGATTTGATATTCTGTTATTACTTATTTCTAATTGGTTAACTTTTAAATCAGAGAATATGGCCTATAAAAATCTCTATTTTTCTGATTTGAAGGTTTTCTTTGTGGCCAACTACATGATCAAATTTTCATAAATGTCCTAAGTCATATAAAGAAAGCATATGTTTACTCAAAGAATGTAAGAATATAATAAATATGTTTATTGATTATATTATTCAATTCTTTTATAGCCCACAAATATTTGCCTATTAACACTATTATTGAAAAAGAAATGTTAGACTCTTTCACAGATTGTATTTTCATCAAGTTTTCCTTGCATTTTTCATTGTTTCATATTGTATCAAGTACTACCAAGGATATGGAGCTCAAATTCTCATACACTGGTAATAAGAATATAAGCTGGCCTACCTACTTTGAAAAACAATTAGTATTATCAAGTGCAATTAAAGATATGCATAGCTATGACCACCAATTCCAATCCTAGAAATATCCCCACTTACACCTGGTGACATATACTAGAATGTTCTCTGCTGCACTAATTTTAACATCAAGAAATTGTAAGCAACCCAAACATCCATCAACTATAAAGAAATAAATAATACATCTATAATGGTTACTATACAGCAATAAAAATGAATTAGAGTTATATGCAACATTGTGAATAAATCTCAGGAATGTAGTAATTTTGAATGAGAAAAGGCAAGATACAGGAAAATAAAGCACTGCAAGATTCCATTAATATATAAAGTTCAAAAACAGTAAAAACAAAGCAATATATTAGGAGTACACATATATGTAGTAAAACTACAGAGAAAAAAGCAAGGGAATGATAAACGTAAAATGCAGGATAGTGGTTGTTATCTCTGAGGGAAGGATAAAGAGATGAGATTGGATGAGAGCACATGAGAATTTTTAAGGTATTGGTAACATACTTTTTCTTAAACTTAATCATGCGTACAGATATCAATGGACTATAATTCTTTATGCCTTATAACAATTTATAAATACATGTATCTTCTCAATATTAATGAAAACAATTAAAATAATTTGATGAACAAATTACTGTAACAACTTTAGTGGAAAATTATCATTAAAGACTATTCTAGTAATAATGGTAAGGAGACTCTTTGATTCATTCAATCTTTATCCAGCACCTATAATGTGTCATCACTGTTCAGCACTGGAGTTGAACAGTGAACAAAACAAACGAAAACTCTTGCTCTATTGGAGCATGTATCAGACAAACTACTTATTTGCTATTTTCTATGAACCTACAAAAGCCATTTCTTTCATTAATAACTCACTTAGATTTTGAGATGAATATGTCACAACTGCATTTTATACAGTGCTTGAAAACATTAACTACATATGATTTAAAATATTCCTCTGATTGAAAAGATCTTATGTTAGCCTTAAAAGGTGTTATGCTATAAATTTATATTTTAAACTAAAATATTTTTTCTTCTTACATCAATTCCGTGGTCATCACCGTCCAATAAGGGTTTTTGAGTAGATACCTATCTCCTGATAGACTCCTCCACCTTGGGAACGGGAAAACTATAATTGAAATATTTTAAGAAAAGCAATATTAAATACATTTAAATACATATTAAGTATATTTAAGTATCCATAATCTGCCTTATGGATTCTTACGGCCTTTGGTTAGAAGTCTTAGGTTTATGTACTTATGCTGTTACTTCTGCAGAGCACGACTAAAAATATAGATTTCGTATTTTGGTCCTTTCACTATGGTCATAGAATGTATAACTTAATTGCCTAGATACTTCAGCAGATTTCCCTGGTCAAACCAATAATGTTCGAACATAATGAAAAAGAAAACTGGTTATTTCATATAATTCTACATAATTATAAAAAAAAAATTGTTATGTTCACTCACACTGCTAAAAATGAAAACACTAAAGGATGCATTCCACTCTTTCTTTTGATCCAACACTTTGACTGCAAGTCGATGACACCTCTTTAAAGCTGAGCCTAGGCAAGACATAATCACCATGTGCAAATTTATCTAAACTCATGAGACTACATTTGCTTTCAACCAGTACCCATCAATCCTCCTAGGTATTTCTAAGTTACTTTGTACAAAAATAATCCTTGCATGTTAAAAATGTAATAAGTTTCTCACAGTCCTAAATTGTGACATTTATATTAATAACAATGCCTTTATTTTTAAAAAAATTTTCCTGGACAATGTTTAAATTCTATCTGCCTAATTTGTGGTTTTTATTCAAATTTTTTACATGAAAAAGTCTATAAATCTCAAAACTAATTATGTCCAATATATGTTTTCTAGGCAGAGGAAACTGAATGGTTATGCACCACACGTGTTACTATCTGTATATATGAATGATGAACCAGACTCTGAGGAATTTAGAAATTATCCCCAAACCAGCAAGTGGCAGAGCAAAGACTCTTGTCTAGATTCTCTTTTCAAAATTTTGACTTCTTTTCACCACACACACTACCTCTCTTAGAGTGAGTGGCTTTCAAGACCGAGGAGAAAAGTGAAAAAATAACAATAGGAGAAATGCTCTAGTCTATTATGGATGGCTTTCACCTTTTCAATCAAAATCTGAGTGTCCACTGTATGTCAGGCACTTGGGATATAAAAATGAACAAAAAGATCCTTGATCTAAGTAAAGGAGCACACAGTATTATAAAACAGACACATTCAAAGACAATTACAATAAAATATTATAAAAGCAATAACACAAACATGTGGAGGATGTTACCTATACAAGCAAGAGCAAGGGCACCATTTCAAGTGGCCAAAGTTAGACACGGTTTTATTTGATAAACACGTCAGGCACTGTGCTGGAAACCAAGGACAATGGTTTAAAAAACAACAACAACAACAACAGACAGGAACCCGTTGCTCTAGTGGAGCTTGTGTTTCAGTGGGAGGAGAGACAGCAAATGAATGAGGACATCCCTTGTAGTAATACATGCTACAATAGAAACGAAATAGAGCAATGCACAGACAAGACTTCGCCACTACTGAAACTGGAACGTCTAGGGAGAACGCTCATGAGACAATGAGAAACACCTGAGAAGTCGGGGTGGCTGCCACTTCAAATCCTTATTGCTTAACTTTTGGGGCAAAATCACTAAGTTTCTACAAACTTAGCACCTTTATTCTACATAGAGTTTACTTTCAGTCAAAATCTATTGATTTAATTTTCATCCTTCTCAAGTTTAAAAAATACAATTGAAAAATCCCTTTTCTTTCAATAAACAGGGCTGCTCTCGGCAGAGGTTCGCAGGAATCGTGGGGGTAGGGCAGAGGGGCAGCAAAGTTTTGATGGTATCCTCACCTCGACCAGCTCTCCTGAAGTATCCAGATGTGGCTGCAGTGCACCTTGAACCTGTGTAGGTCCAGGTGCTAAGCAGAGGCTGCCAACTCACACTGGCGCTGGGACACTCCCCGCGTATCTCCCCCAGGGCTTTGGTGGCCTGCCTCCTGCAGCCTCTCACCCCGAGCTGCTAATGCAGCACCCCAACACTCAGCTGCTCCTAGTTCCTAACACTCGTCACTGGAAGCCTTCAGCAGGTCCTCGCAGGCCCCGCAGCACGTGCTGTGACGTGTAACATGGACATGTTAGGCGCAGGGCAGAACAAGCCAGGGGAAGCATGGGACAGAGGGGAGGCTCCGGAGTCACTTGAATAGGTGTTCTGGTACTTCCAGCCCCTCCAAATAACCACCACCGGATGTGGCACAGGCACAAAGGGGTGGCTTCTGCTCCAACTCACCACTAGCTTTCCCTAACTCTGGACACCTCTAGAGCTCTTGCACCTGAGACTTCGATGCCATCAGGGAGAACTGCAGTCCTGTCTAAAATCAGAGACCCTCAGGCCACAGGGAGTTTGCAACTCTGCTTGTAGAGAAGAGAGAATGGTGCAGCATGTGGTTGGTTTGTGTTAAAAACGAAGGCTCAAGGGACAGGGTCCTGCCATACATCATTTTGAAGAAAATGGATGAGGATTTTAAGAAAAAAGTCTAAGAGCAGTACTTCCAAGATTTAATCTCAAAAGATAACCCCTTTTAATTGTTGTCAACCCCGTATCCCTTATTTTTCGGAGATTTCTTCCCCTTCAATGACCCCCCACTTCCATTCCAAGTATCAAGTTTCTGTTAAATCCAGCAATAATGTGGGGGAAAATCATTTAGAAAAGAATGCAGTAAGATGTGATGTGAATAAGGAACCCCAGGATTAGAAGTCAAGAAGCCTTGGGATATTACTGGAAGGCTTGATCTGACTACCTGTGAGAACTACCTGTTACTCAATCTCTGGCTCAAAAATAATCAGTAAAGCGAGAGAGCTGAGATAGAGAACTCCAGAATTTTGTATCTGACCTTAGAAATTGTCCTACATTATCACAGATAGTCATTGCATATTTTTATAACTGTAATTACAGGAGGATTAAGTCAAAATTAGGACACAGTGCAGGGAATTCAAGGATGTACCTACAGTACACTGGCAAGAAATAAAAAAAAGAATAAATCTCTAAAGTTTGGTTCATTAGGCCATTCGGTTTTTAAAATACAACAAATCAATATAGCAATTCAGAATTGGCCCTTCTTGGTTTGTATACAGAATGCAGGCTGTTGCTAAAATTCTTCAGTGCTTAAAGTAGTAAACAGCAGAAAGACACACACATGTAGATGCCCCTGTTCCTTAGATCTTGCAACTTTCTTTTGTTACTAGCAACAGTTTTCTCTTGCTTTGGTTGTCTCTGCTTCCTTATTTCCTACTTAGAGTAATCCTTTGCATTCTGACCCTGTGGGGATTTTCTTCTAAATCTTTATCACCAAATCTAAGCCTTTTCTGAGTCTTTGTCCTTTTCAAGCTTTACAGTATCCGATGTCATTGATCACACATACTTCTTAGATAGCCTTTTTTTTCCCCTAAAATAATTTCCTATTTTATTTCCTTGACTATTCTCTATGTTTTCTCTTCTTTCTTCCACCATGTTTTTCTCCACACTCTAAAGTCCTATTCTTTATCCTTTATTTCATCAAACTCTATTCCATGGAATCACATCTGAATATCAGCTTAAATTATTATTTCTTGGTAGAAACTTCACAAATCTCTAATTCTGATACTATCCATTGTCCAGAGTTTTCAAAAATATTTGCTGAACAAAATAAAATAAAATCATCAATTATTGAATGTTGACAATCTTAGTATTTAATATATTGAATAAATATTATTAAAATTTTTTATATGAAGTATTCTCAGGTAGGTGATAAATATATAGTACATATAGTACTTGTAAGTCCTGATACCACACCCACTGTATACATATAGTAACGAAGGTTACTGTATTTCAATATACATTTGTATATCTTATAATGCTATTGTAAACACTACCATTTTGAGGAAAAGGATTTAAAGCTATGAATAATAATAAAAGTAAGACATACACTATCAATTCCTGAACAATGCCCTGCATCTTTACCATGTGGAAAAGTTCTCAAACTTTTTGGTCTCAAGACCTTTTTGCACTCATAAATTACTGAAGACCCCAAATAGCTTTTGTTTATGTGAGTTATATCTATTCATAACACCTTATTAGCAACTAATACTGAGAAATTTATAAAATATTACTTCATATGGTAGGCAGCCTCTAAGATGACCCCCAATGATTCTTACCTCCTGGTATTCATCCCCTGTGTACTTCCCTTCCCTTGAATATAGGCTAGATTTATTGACTCCTTTCAAAAAATAAAATAGCCAAAAGTATGCAGTGTCATTTTCAAGATTGACATACAAAAAGACTGTGACTTCTGTCTTGTTTATTCTCTCTCTCTTTTTCTCTCAATTTCTCTTTCTTTAGGAAGCTAGCTACCTTGTTGTGAGTTGTCCTATGGAGAAAAACTCATATGACAAGTTCCTCTGAAGTCTCTGGCCAGTAGCAGTGAAAAACTGGGTCCTGTCAGTAGCCAGGTAAGTGAGCTGAGAAGCAGCTCCTCAGCCAGCCAAATCTTAAGATAGCTGCAGCCCTGCTGACACCTTAATTATAGCTTTGTGAGAGTTCCTGAACCAGACATACTCAACGAGGCTGCACATGGATTCTTGACCACGGAAATGGAGAAATAATAAATACGTACTGTTTTAAGTTGCTAAATTTTGTGGTAATTTGTTACACAGCAATATATAACTAATAGGTTCATTTTTTAATTATTATTTATGCCTACAGCACCTGGTCTTCCTAGGTGGTCTCCTATCCAAGTACTAACCAGGACCGACCCTGCTTAGCTTCCGAGATCAGATACTGGGCTTGTTGAGGGTGACATGGCCATAGACCATGGACTGTGGCTCCACTGGGGCATGAACCCAGGACCTTCTGCGTGTGAAGCAGACGTGCTAACTGCTACACTATGGAACCACGTCCTAATATATGCATTTTAAAATAACAATAAAAACATTTTCTATGAAAAATAATCATGTTTTCCAGAATGAAAAATGTAATGAAATGAGCGATATTGTTCTCATTTTTGCAAATCTCTCTAATATCTAATTTCATAGAAGACACCTGTTTTCTCATGTCTGCTTCTGAATTTAATCTGTTGCAGTACAACATTTTGGTTAAAATACGTGAACAAAATCTAGGCTTACACAGATATGTAGCTGTAAAAGGAAAGAGTATTTTAATAGACTTTCCAGGTAACTGTGAATATTCTTCTTTGATCCTACACCAGCATTCAAGAAGTGGTAGTTTCCTAAAGGTTAGTTGCAATGTAGAAACCATATACCTTGTTAAATTAAAATGTATTGGTCTGTCTTGCACTTTGAATGGATCTTCTACTGGTGAGTGATTTTGTAACATCATGCATTGATCATTTGGATAACATTGGTTCTCTGAGTTATGCAGATCTTCTATTGACACCTTTCATTATACCATTTCCCTTCCCCCTCCCCCCAAAAACCTTTTGTTAATATCACTATCGCTTTTATCAGAAAAGTTTTTAAATTTGGGGAAGCTTTTGTATTAGTTATCTATTATTGCAAGCAAATTACTCCAAATTTGGCAACTTAAAACAGCAAACATTTATTATCTCACAGTTTCTGTGGGGCAGGAATCCAAGAGTGGCTTAGCTGGGTGGTTCTGGTTCAGAGGTTTCAGTCAAGCTGTTGGCTGGGCTGCAGTCATTTTAAGGCTCTACTCAGAGACGTCTACTTCCAAACTCACTCAAGTGCTGTTTGGCAGGCTTCAGAAGGTCCACTTCCAAGTTTATTCACATGGTTGGTTGCAAGCATCAGTTCCTTGCCATGTAGGCCTCTCCATAGGCTGCTTGAGTCTCCTTGTGATATCGCTGCAGGTTTCCCTGCCCCAGGACTACCTCGCAACCTGGCAGCTTATCCCAATGAGAGTGATGAGGGGGATAGGGAAAGGGAGAGAGGGTGCGGGGAGAGAGAGAGAATAAGCCACAGTCGTTTTATCACCTAATCTCAATATGACAGCTCATCACTTCAGCTACATTCTATTCACTAAAAAAAGTCCAGCCCACACTCAAGAGGAAGGCAACTCAGCTCAATCTCTTGAGGGGAGCTGTATCAAAGACTGTGAAGACATATCCATAAAACCACCACAAGTGGCCAAGCCCATGGTGTCAAATACAAGTTTTCCTAAATTCTAATTTTTGCTTTAAAGCTCAAATTTATTATTGGCAATAAACACTGTTAGTTGTTTTCTTTGGAATAAAAAGCTTACTCCTTTCATTTTGGGGAAAATATCTTGCTAAACACTCAACTCTGTATAACCATAGTTTCTCTGTCATTCTTTCAAGTGAAAATGATATTCTATAAAAAAAGGCAGCTACTTCAGCTCACAGCTCAAATAAGTATACTATTGCTTTTCCTTGAAGCAATTATGTATGTCTGTATGCAGCAGAAGGGCTTTAGGCATAATTCCTACCAAATCGCATAGAATATTAAAATGATGTATATCCAAGGGTCAATATTTAAAAAATTTAATCACTTTTACTCCTTCATCTAGGATAATCTCAAATAAAACTGACTTCTTTTTTTTTTTTTTTTTTTTGGTTGGTTGGTCATTTATTTTTGGTATAGACTAGACTGCTCAGAACCTCTACTGGGAAATCATAGTAGGAGGAGGTAAATCAGGAAAAGCTTCAAGGGAAAAGATATGTGTTGAGATTGGCTGGAAATTACATTTAGACTGGCAGAGGAAAAAAGGTAGGAAAGGAAAATAAGCAAAACCAGTAGAGCTGAAATGAGATGAACATGTTATGTTCAGGAATAGAGAGAAGACTAAGTTGGGAATGAGCTGTGGACCAGATGTGGGCATCTGTGAAGGCCACCAGCCTGATTTCCTCATAAACTAGACCCCATCTGAAGGGGCAGTGTGAGAGAGGAGGAATGGTAGAATTCCAAGGGCTCCTCGAGATTGTCATCTAGCCAGCAGGAACTATTTACCACGCCTAAGGACACCAATGCTAGTCACAACTATACAGTTAAAAAAGAGCTTTCCACCATCTCACCTTTTCTCCTTCCCTCTTGCACCTTTGAAAAAGCCGAAAGCAGCAACTGATGAGGGAGATGGAGTATTGAGAAGAGGAGAAGCAGCTGACCGTAGCTCCTTCCCTCTTCCACTGCAGACTTCCAAACCTGGAGCGAAACTCAATTGTGAAAGAAAAGAAGTTTTAAATGGAATAAGAGTAGAGTTTGGGATTATTACACTAGCCTGGGCTCTAATTACTAAAAATAGACTATTTCTACCTGAGACCAAGCATAAAACTATAAAATCTACCTGAGATTTCAGAGGAGTGGAGTGGAGCACAGTGAGCTGGAGTAAATTGAGAATGCTAGTTTGAGGAATAGTGGGAGAAAAGAGATAGTTGCTTTCAACTTGCACCCTACTGACACCTTCAACTCCTTTAATAAAGTGGTTACAATAACTATTTATTGAGCACTTATTTTTTCCAGGCTGTGGTTCTGCTGGGCAAGTTTCAATGAATGGACAAGATGTATTTACATTTAGGAGAACGGTCCTTTCAGATTAGGGCCAGGCTAATCTGAGTTCATATTTTAGCTCTTAAAAATGTGATACATTGTTAACCTCTTAGACTTTTAGTTTCCTCCTCTATAAAAAGAAGATGAATAATGTCTACTTCATAAGGTGGTTGTAAAGAATAGATGAGATAATGTAAGTATACAGTGCCTGGTACATAGTGAGCACTCGATAAATTACAGCAACGATTGTGATCATTATAGTCTTTCTTAGTAGTTTGGAAAAATTTACCAGACATTAGCATGTAAGACAGATTGAAGGCGAATCAAGACTAGGATCAGAGAAAAATTAGAAATGTGGAGTAATAAAATGAGGCTAAAGTGGTAGTCATAGGAACAAAATAGAGGTGAAGGGACAAATATAAGGAATATTTGAAAGGAAAATAAACAGAAGAGGTAACTGCTTAGCTCTTGGTAAATAAAAGAGAAGAAGGAATTAATGCAGTTTAAAATTTTAAAGCTTAGTTAGATGAAAGAATAGTAGAAATGGGAGAAATACAGATGTTGGAAGAATAAGCAGGTTGTGTGGGTAAGAGTGGTGAGAAGAAAATATTAGTTTTGTTTTGCCACATTTCAAGTGTAAATGATAGTGGGACTTCCAAGTGCCAATATCCTATGTTTGGAAAGTCATTTATTCTTTCATTCTTGAGAGCCAACTTGGTGTCAGAGACCATGCTAGGCTTTGGCAAGAACAATTTAATAAAGAGTTGGCGTTTAAATGAGACATCTAGGCCACACAGAAAGATTTGAGGGCCTTCAACATAATGCTGGCCTGCGAAACCATGAATATTAATCAGTTTTCCGATGGACAGTGTAAAGAACAGACAATTTGGGGGAATATTCACAGGTAAGGAGACAGAGGAAATGGGTAAATGGGTGAGCACTAAACCAGGATCATGTTTTATAATTACTTTTATGTTAAATTCTAACCATCTATAGTATAGAAATATTTAATTATGATTAAAAAAAGGAGTTTCATAGCAGCTGTCCATAATTTTTAAACATTTTATTTTGAAATAATTATAGATTTACAGGAAGTTGCAAAAATAGTAGGTCCCATTTACCCTTCACCACGTCTCACCTAATGACTACATCTTATGTAATTATAGTACAATATGAAAGGAAGTTGACATTATTCAGATTTTACAAGTTTTACATGCATTCACTGTGTATATCTGTGTACAATCCTATGGATTTGTACTTGTTAATTTTTTCCTCTCACTCCAGTTTCTTAGGATGTGATGTGAACAATCCACACCATAGGAACTTTCTAAAATATTTTTTGTAGTTTACTGATACTCCCTAATGTTCACACAGCCAAATATAGCAAATGTCATAAAGATTTTTAAAATACTTAATTAGCAAGGAACTTGTATATGTTTTACACTATTGAATATATTGAGCCAGATTCTTCTGAGACCTTTATTAGTAAAACGTGATAAGGATTTCCAAAGTCCTTTATAATCTTGCGCTTCTACAATTTTAGAATTCTAATTCCTAGATCACTTGGTCTCTTGATTTAAGCAAAACTTGTGGTCATTGCATTAATTCTTTTGAGTCAGGGTTAGTCCCTTACCTTATCAGGCCAGTGACCAGTGGGGTACAGTTAATTGCTGTCTTATTGTAGTAAATAACACCGTTAGCTTGAAGGATTTTAACATAGTTTCCACAAGTTTCTTCCTGTGGCTTCTTCCTCAAAGGGCTTGCAAATGTTAGGTAATTGGAGAATAAACTAAAAATAATAGTTGTTCTAACAAAAATAACTTGTATTTTTAATGAAAATATGTTATCCCATTATTTTTAATAACAATTTAACTAAATTATCATGAACCATTTCTATTCTGGCAACATGCGACATTAACATCGAGTTTCATTTCTACTTAATTAAATCAAAAGTTGTGATACTCTGACCTGGGCTAGACAAGGAGGAAGTTTCTTCTCTTTAGGAAGAATATAGTATTAGGCCAATTGCTGAGAAAATTAATATTTATAAACTGGACCCCCCCAAAGATACATAATTAATTTCATGAAGATAATAGAAGCTTTCGTGTTTGAACAAAAGTGTCAGCAGAAGATCCACGTAAGTAAGATCAGTGTTAAAGTATTTGCAGTCTGAGTAAACATCGCTTCGTAAAAGTGGCCATGAGACGAGGACTTTGTAAAACAGTCACATTAAGACGCTAGACAGACTTCCTATGTCTTACATACTGATGGCAACACAAGGCAATAATAAAGTTAGATTTCTAATTCAGTAATGTTCTAGAAAAAAATAACAGTGGGCTAAAGTACTTCATGTTGTTACTTTTACTAAACCAAAGTTAATGGAGTATATTTAAACTCTTAAAAGATTGTTCAGTAACTTGTTCCTCTTAAAACTGTACTAGTAGTTCCATTTCATGACACCAAGATTCTTTCAAGGGAAAATTTAAGAACACAAAGTACTTGGCTTTTAGTCAACAAAGCTGGTAGAGAGGGAAAAAAAAACTTCAATAAGTACAAAACATGACATAGCAAAACCCATGTCTTTAAAAATAATTAAGAAAAAAAATAGAAAAAATATTTTTCATTTTTCATGTTATCTTCAAATTTTGAGCAGAGAACCTTAGCCCAATCTGGGGCTCTAGATCTAGTTTCATCTCATATTTAAGCATCCATTTTGGAAATAACCTCCACGGGACGTAAAGCCACAGAAAGACCATTTGCTGAGCACTACTGGGCACTAACTCGGGGAGGGAGGCCTGAATATCCTCAACTTACAGATGCTTACAGGCATTAAGTGATTTTCCTCTATCACACAGGTGCCAAGGGGCAGAAACGAGATAAGAACCAAGTTTGACTGACTTAAACACTTACTGCTCTTAAGCATATTCTATGCTAATATCTATAAATCCTTCCTGTATATTTAAATAGAGCAGAACCTCTACTGAGCATTAGCATTTTGCTCCTATGTATTGCATTTATTTCTTTAAAAGTCCTAATAAAACACCATTTGTGTTAAATCAGATGACTTTTTACTCAATTAAATCAAACTATATGCTTTAATATTATTTTCTATTATTTTCAAAAGGAAAATTAAAGTTTAATATAAATAGGGGAAAACAGCATTTGCATCATATCTAACAAAGGGTTAACTTCTTCACTTCCTATGGACTTCATAAACATATAAACATGCCAAAAAATATTTAACAGATATTTTCTAAATGCTTTCCATATACTCTGTATACTGTGCTATGTGTAGGAATAGAATAAACAAGTATTTATTGACTTCATTTCATATTGCAAAAAAGTGGTTTATTTAGGATAATTCCATTTTGCAAAAATATGCATGTATATACATAAGAATATCTGGAAGGATGTATACCAATTGATTATCAATGAGTGGTCAGATTTGTTTATTTGAAACAAAATAATGAACATGTGTTATTTTTGAAATAGAGTTTCATTTCAAAATTTAAAAAAAAGTTTTAAACTTATAGACATTAAAATTGTTCAATTATTTCACCTACTGCCCAGGGTTTTTTTTTGGTAAAAATACACTTCTCTTTTCTTATCCAATGGAAGATGGATACCAGTAGAAATGGATTCAATCCTTTCTTTTGTACCATTATATTTCCACCTCCTGTATCCTGCCCCCAAGACAGAACAGATACACAAACACTGACAGACATGTACACAGAGACATAAATACATGGACACAAGACAGTCTTTCACACAGCAGACATACACACACATTCTTCTCTCTCTCTCTCTCTCTC
>NW_024346062.1:13711757-13823069 GCF_902729225.1 Pteropus medius
ACAGAAACACAGAGATAAAGTCTCATTAAAACTTATTTTGGTGTAAGTGAAAAAATTTGGCAGACAGTTGATGGGTTTCATTTTGGAAAGAGCTTTCACTATTCTCCAAAGTTTCCTAGTTTTGTTTTTTTTTTCCATTTGCAACCCCTGAATGCAATTTCTTCATGCTTGCATATTATAAAATGTATAAATCCCTCTAATGGAAAGATAACTCTCTGGATGACCCCTTTTTTTTGAGTTTTTGCTTTTATGCCTAAGTCATCTGTTCTATTTGTTCTGGGTACTAGACTATCTTGGGACATGTGACAGATGCATAGCTGTAGCAGCTGCTAGTCTAAAGAGATGGCAAATAGCTTTGAGGAATCAAAACAGATTAATATGGAACAGTTAACAGGCAATGGTAATTTTTTTCATTTAATTAAAAAAATATATTCTCTTTAGAGTCATGTATAGAATTTTATACGTTGTTAATCTAGAAAAAAGTTTTAAATAAATAGTTTTAAAATAAATTAAAGCATGCAATAGAGATAAAACCAGCCCCTATAATACATTCTATATACATGTATATTAAGTATTTCATTCAGAAAATTCAATAATTCCATGTTAGTAGCATGTTAGTGACTATTTTAAAAAATATATTAATGGTTTAGTCACAATAAAAATTTCTCTGATTCTCAACTTTTTCAGTTTTACAACTCTGTGCAAAGCTAATGATTAAAGTTTTCTTTAAAAGTCCAATAAAGGTTATCTGGTAATAATGTTTATGAAGTACATTTCCCCGATATACTTTTGTAAAAATCAAGTTGAGTATTTGTGCCTGCTTTAAACCCAACATTATATATTTTTGAGTGATAACAGACTAGATCGAATTTTACTGTAATGTATTAGTTATCCAATTTTTAACCACTGTATAAAAAGCCTTTTCATTTTAAATATTTTTTACAGCTAATAACACAAGAAAAACACAAACATTAGCTGAAATCTCAAACACCCCAAGAATTGGTCAAAACCTACCTCAACAGTACTATATTTCTAGTGTCTGTCTATGGTTTCTATTCAGATATAAATAGTCTAAGGTTTCTGTTCAGAAACCTTTCCAGATTTTTGTTTTGTTTTTCATATTCCAGAAGCATTTATCTATTTCCTCACTTTTCTAGTTCCATAAGGAAAATAAGGGAGGCATGAAGACAGAAAAGGAAGAAAGACCAAATATTTCCTTTGTTTGGGGTTCACTGATTCCTGAAGCACATCCATGTGACCTCCTAGCACCCCATTGAAAAAAAATCTATTCCCAAGACCTTCTTTTAGATTGATCAGTAAAAATTTTTGTAACGGCCCATCTGATTCCTTTAGACTGTGAAGTCTTCTGCAGTCAAGAGGGGCCTTAGTTACTTCTTAGAGGAACTCCTCAACAGGTCAACCTCAGGTAGATCTCATGCAGATTCTCTGCTTTACATCAGAAAGGTAAATTAAGTTGTTTCCCTTCTCTGCTCATTCATTTAATTATTTAAATAAGTTCTTAAATTCTAATATTTCTCTCAATAAATAGAAAAGAGGGCATTTTCTCCGTTTCTCAATCTTACCTAAACAGAAACTCTGAGTACATCATCCAAACTTTCAACAATACTTATTTTGTTTCATTATATATCATATAAAAATATATATCATATAAAAATTTGTATATAAAGTATATCTTTATTCATCTTCTGTTTAATATTTTTGCTTTACAGTTAAAGAAACAATAAGCTCCTTGCTAACAGGAACACACCTTATCAAGTTGTTTGTATAATATAATGGGGCAATGGAGGGTTCAGTCTTGCCATTTTGACCCTCCTGTTTTTGAACCTGAGGGTGTTCTGACACAAAAGTATATTTAATAAAAATACTTAACATCAAAAACAAGTATTAATGGATCTTAGAATTCTATAGTCAGTTAATTTATCATTCAAGAATAAAAGTGAAATAAAGGTATTTTTCGACAAAAATCAGAAGAAGAAGAATACCAGAACTCAGGCCTATTCACTTTTATTAAATGACAATTCAGCTAAAGGAAGAATGGGTGTGTGAGAAGGAAAGTTAATAAAAGAGATCCATTAACACATGGGTAAATCTAACCAAACATTGATCTTTAAGACAATAATGAAGACCAAGTTTAGCACCTTAGAAAAAGGACAAAACACTGGACAACAATGACACGTAAGTCAGGAGTGTGGTGGAGACATTCTATACATAAAACGTACACACTGACTAATAAAAGCATTGACATTCACATTAAATTGTTATAACCAAGAATATATGTGCCAGATTACACTTTCCAAAGATGCTGCAATAATATCTCCCATTCCACATGCTCTTCTACAGTGTGGCTTGGCACTCCTCTCATCAGGAAATGAGGTCTGTGTTCTCTTCCCTTTAATCTCCTCCCGTGTCACTCACTTGTAATGGAGAGAATGCCACTGAAGTGATGCTGTGTGCATTCTAAGACTACGTTATAAATGGTGATGCAGTTTCTTCTTTGATTAGTGGGACACTGACTTCTGTATTACTGAACCAACATGCAAGAAGTCTAACTACCCTGAGACCTCTACACTGTGAGGAAGGCACAGAGAGGGCTTGAGTAGGCCATCTGGTTGTCTCCCAGCTGAAACCCTTGCCAACTGCAAGCATCATCTGCCAGACATGTAAGTGAAGATGCCTCCAGATGATTCCAGCCCTGTCATTGGCCCACTCAAAGCTATTATTTCACCATAAGCCATGAGCGTCTACTCTCCTTCATATATATGACATTTCAGTATATATAACAGTGTTATATTTGTTCAGTGTCTACACACACATCCTGTTGGTTATACTTTTCTAGCTAACCCTGATGAATACAGTTGGTGACAAAACCAGTACAGCTAGCTCTTGGAGAGACCCTGAAGGAGAGGCACTAGAAAGGGAAAACATCCTGTCTAATTTTGCTCCATCTGATCTACCCATTGACTGCATGCAACAAGAAGCCAGAAGGTAGAAGGAGCCTGTTGATATGCAGTCTGGCTTCTCACTATACAGAGCAGGGTGGAGAAGAAAGAAGAGTGGACCTGGATAGGCAAAGAAAGAGTTAAACTAATAAAGAAAAGCTGGGAAACTTTACCATAAAATTCAGAGTGGTGGTCACCTCTAGAAGGGTGAGAAGGTAATGATTCAGAAGGGATGCATGGGTTGGGGGTATCTTCTTAATCAGAATGGTGGTTAAATGAGTGTTTGCCTTACAATTATTCATTAAACTACATATTTATGTTTTATGTTTTTGTATATTTCATAATTTAAAAATTTAAAGAAGAAATCAATGCTGAAGAATAAGGATTTGTTTAATATTTGAATTCTAGAAGTCACAATAATTTTCCAGATGAGCATGTTTGTAGCACTTAAAACAAGTCTGTTTAAAAGACAAGACAATTTTTTATAGACAAGCATACGAGTTCTGACACATGAAAGAATTAAATAACTCATAACTAAAAGATATTTTCTATTAAAAAACAGTGCTTCTAGCCAGCTGGGAAAGAAATAATAGTAGCTAGTCTTGGACATGTTTAAACGCTGATAGTAAAGATCAGTAGAGAGGTAAATGTTGAAGACATTGAAGACACAGGAGAAGAAAGGGGGAATAGGTGGGATGCAGTCCATCCAATGTCAAAAGGGAAGCACATGCAGCATTGCCAGAGGGATACGAGGGGGGATATTTATTGTACTGTGACTGAAGGAAAAAGAAAGGATGTATGTGGCTGCATATAAATTTGTTGCCTTAGTGGGAAACTGAGACTTCCTTTTTGTCTGTGAGAGAAAACACAAGAGAGGAGAAGGATGGAGATGTCAAAGACAGGGATGGACAGTGCGAAGGCTTAAATTGCTGGGACACCATGAAGGACCATGTACAAACTGGGGCACAGAGAAAAACAATAAATAGTGTATGTGGGTGGGGGTGGGTAGCTGGTGGGGTTGGCTGGGAGGCTGCTAAAGGACAGCAACAGGAGAGATAAAGGGGAGTATAGTCTCTCTTGGATCTCAAAAAAGTAAGTTCTTCCCGAGGATGGAGGAGTAGTGGTCTGGCTCTTCCCCTCACCCCAGCTGGAATTCCAGAAGATAAACTAGAAAGATTGGCAGGAAGCAAAGCATGGGCAAACCTGGATGACCAGGATAAGTTAGAGTTGGGCCTGTAATAAGGATATCAGGAATGGGGCATGTTAGGTTAAACTGGCTATGATGTTTTCAAGAATTTGCCCTATGTTTTTGAATAGTGGGTAGCCTAGATGCCCAGGTCAGCTCTGGAAGACTTTAAGTTTTTAGGTCACTTCCTGATATAAGAATCTACTAGTAAAAAACCATATATTCATTTTATGCAATTGTTTGCATACCTTCAGCAGGTTATTAGATTCCTCTGAAGTTCTGCGTTAAGAACCACATTGAATAGGTGGCTTTGTGAATGTGGCTATTAGATGATCTTCATGATAAACTCCATCATGCAGATAGTTATTAGTCTCTCCTAAAAGGCTGACTCTGCTAATCAGAAGAGAAGACTTTAGAAAACTGATCAAGGCATAAATTGGCTTAATGTAGTTTGCTTTGCAAAATAATTTTTCTATGACAATTCAATGCTGCCATGATTCTAATGAAAGTGTTTATATGTGCAAAACATCCTTGGGATCAAAATGATCTGTACCTTAGATGCTTAACAAATGTATGTTGAACTGAAAAGATAATATGTGCCTCCCATGTGGGCTTTCCTACAGAGAAAACAATGTATTGGCCACATATTATAGGTTTCTGGGCCCTTCGACAGTACCCCTTCTCATTATAATTAGCAAATTAGTATTCTAGTTTATACACTGGCCTCTTGTGCATTGAGTTAGCACAAGCCTCATCTCTTGAGTATGATCAGCTCTTGACATCCTGACAAAATAAAAGTCTCTGGGCTTCCAAAACCAAGGAATGAGCTCTGGAAAATGTGACTTAGCTGAGGCAATGTCATCCTGAGGCCAGCCTAAGCAGCTCAGCAGGCCTCTCCCTATGACATTTCTAGCTTGGTTGTTTAGAACAGCAACTCTTTTTAAATTGATTTGAGATCATGATGGAGTCAGTACCAAAACATTGTTGTAATCATAGATTAATGCAAGAGGACTGAGTAATTTATTAGAAATCATAGTGAGTTAATAAAATACACTGGCTGGAAATGCCTCCTAATTCTAGAATCTAGCATGGGGAGTTACTAATAGTGTATAATTTGTGACTGCTCATGGGTAGCGACCTAGAAACAGACTGTTCCATTTGAAGGCTACAGCTAGTGAGTTCTAAAACGCTTATCACAAAACAAAACAAAGCAATGTAAACTCTGCTTTTTTGTCTGTTTTGTTTGTATTATATTATACTTCATGGCCTCTTGCGTTATGCCAGCATAGCACATTTCTGAGTGTCTCATTCTTTTTGTTCATAGAATCATTGACTCTTCCCACAATTCTGAAGAGTTAGACATAATGACCAGGAAAAACAGGATTTTTTTCCAACATGGCAAACATTCCAATAACAATTACTGATTATTTTGTTTCTGTTCACTTACAAAAAGATAAGTTTCTAACTGACTGGTTCAACAAAGTGTCATTTTTTCCCCAGATTTCACTAGGAAAAAAGTTTCCTCGCCTGCCCATTAGAATTTCATAAATTCTCCTTAAGATTTGCCAGTTTCCATAGTAGTAAACCAAGGTATGTGAAAGAAAAGATGCAGTATAAAAGACTCATATTTTAATTTCACCTGTTGTCAGGTAATTTAATTCATATTTTTATATTACATCAATAAGGATATATTATAGCTCAAAGGCAAAACTTGAGAAGACAAAAATAAATACTGGGTTTGCAGTGGGCAACTTATGCTACCACCTTGGTGGGATGTTAGGGATGGGAATGATGAGGAGTTCGTTCAAACACTTCTCTTTTTCAGGGTATTTCAGAAGAAAGTTTGAGCAGCTCTGCTTGCCACTGAAATTAGTCCAGAAGCACCTTTGCTTTGTTTTCCTTTATCATTTCACTAAGAAAGTATGAATACCTTTTAGTGGATTGAATTGCCCTTGTCATACCCTGGTCTTAACACCAGACAAAGCTTGTAACAGTAGAACATCTTGAGAAGCACCCATAGATCAAGCCCCTTCATTAGTAGAATGTGGGGCAGGGCGGGGCAGTTATTGGTTGAGGAAGGGGTTTGGATCTGGCTAGCTACAGTGGGGAAAGAAACTGGTAGCATAGCTGGAGACATAATAATTACACAAGTCCAGATGTTTTAATTTGAAGGTGAAAGGAGAGCATATCAATCAAAAATAATATTGAAGTCCCAGATTAAGATTTAAAAAACAGAATGCGCTCTAAAGAGGAACATGGAGATCAGTGTAAGAATGTGTCCATGGGAATCTCTAGAGAAAGTGAGAAGCAGGAAGAAAGGAAGAGAAAAAAATGTCCCTCAGATAAGCCAAAAAATTCAAATGCCTCAGCTAGGCAATTTGTTAGAATATCAAAAGGACGATTCGCCAAGGATACAAACTGCCAACTTCATATTTAATTGTATCAGTTGGGCTTTCCTCAGAAATAAATCTCTATAAGAAAATTTCAATTGCTGTTCACTGTAAAATAGAGTTTTAAACTGCAGATGGAATTATAGATTCGGACATGAAAAGTAAAAAGCAAGTCTAGAAAAATAAGGATCAGAAGTATTGTATGAGGGCCTAAATCAGATTAAGTGGCTTGTGATAGCTGTTGAATGAAAAAAGAGAACATTGCAAAGCATATGCTTGTGAAACGCCCCAGTTCGGATAATATCCAGCCGATGGCCATAGCAGTGAGGCATGAGCATGGCAAGTACAAGGAGTACAAAAGATGGGGAAGACTTAAGAAGATTTGCAATTGCAAATGGCACAACTTTTAGTATAGTTAAAACTAGAGCCAGATCATAGTAATACTGAAAAATAATCTATTTTTTAATGTATTTAAGTTCTTCAAAAAAAGGTCTATCAGCAAAGTGTTACACCATTTAAATCTAATATCCTATATTTCTGTATTAGTGGCTACAAAAGGAAAATGTCAAAAAATATTGTACATAAATAAATGATATAATCCATAGTGCTTGATTATGATACTTGTATATATATTTTTCCAGGGCTAAATAACAGAGCAGGCAGATTAAAGGCCAAATGACCAGATATCTTTGAAGTTCAATCCTTTGAAAAATACTGGTAGAGAAAGGCAGTCCTGGTTCAAAGGAACATATGCTCTGTTATTTTAAAGTAACATTTTAACTGAAAAACAGAACAGGTTTTTGAAAAACACAAGTGAGCACAATGATGGAAGTAGGTGGATAACATAAGTACAAAATACAAACAAATGAATATTTTAGACTTTTCTGAAACAGCTTAGGGTAGTTGCATTTTGTGTGTAAATAACATTTTGGATTCCCACTTTAGTGTCTCCAAACAGAACTAATAATATTGTAGCCTTGCAATTTAGAAGTAATCCACAATTTAGAAGAAAATTGTCAGTTCTTTTTCTGGGAAAAATTACTCAGGTAAAAAAACAAGTAGGCTTTTCTTATGACTGTAATGGTTACCGACCTCGGTACATGACTTTGTTTAGGTTACTCTATATGAAGTGTATGCAAGCTCTCGTAAAAAAAAAAAAAAAAAATGCTAATCTTAAATTTTATGATTTTTGTGTAAATTTGCAAACTTTATCTCTCGTTAGATTAGTTAATACAAATACTTTTTTCACCAGGCTGATTTCTAGGCAAGTAGGTCTGCAGTTTATCTGTGTTGCCTTCTCCTATCTCCTCCTTACTTCCTCTCTCACAGCCTCCCTCACTCCCAGCAGCCAGATGCCAGACCACATTCTCTGTTCTGCTTCCTGGCAGCCCGGGACTCCACCATGCTGTCCTTCTAGGCTTGCTCTCTAGGGCACAGCCCTAGGCACCAAATTGGGAGGTCTGCAAACTTTATTCTTTAATTTATTTTTTTTATTTTTCAATTACAGTTGACATTCAATGTTGTATTAGTTTCAGGTGTACAACATAGTGATTAGACATTTATATAACTTACCAAGTGATCTGCAAACTTTTTTGACTGAGCATAATATCAGAAAGAATTTTGAGCACATCCCAATATCTTTAGTTAGAGATTACATGCATACATTATTGTCAACATATTGAGCACAAATTTTTAATAAATTATAGTTTAAATCATTGAAAATGTATGAATAATAATACAAAATACATTTTTCCCCTAAAATGTCATTTTTAATAAAGCTTATTAGGGAGAATAGTAATTGCATATGCCTTATTATTTTTAAAATCTTGTTTTAACATTTTGTGATACAGCAATGCAGATGTCTGCTTTTATGTTCGGTTTATGTCCAGGCTCTCTGAGAAGAGCTCACAAAGATATGTGGATTAAAATGAAAGAACTGCTTCATTAGCTGGGTTACTAAATCACGATACTTACTTTTCAGGCCTATCACTCATCATGCAAAGATTCTGGCTGAAATCTGATGACTCCATCTTGTCTACTGCTATTCATTTGTTCCTGCGAATGAGAAGGTGTTATACATTTTTATATTTTTAACAAATGGCTTCAAAATCCATAGAAATTTTATTTGGAAAATGTTTAGGTTGGTTTAAAAATCCTATAAGAGTTTTTATAGGTGACATGCATTATTTTCAATCCCAAGAATTACACAACAAAGGAAATAACAAACACCAACTCAGCATAGTGAATAAGGGCAGAGACTGGAGCCAATCACCTAAGTTGGAATCCCAGCTCCTCTACTCACTACTTGCATAGCTGGGGGCAAGTTACTTAGCCTCTTCATGCCTTAATTTTCTCTCCTGTAAATTATGAAGTAATAGAACCTACTCAATGGGGTCATTATGATAATTAAATAAGTCAGAATTTGTAAAGCACTTAATATAATATCTGGCATATAGTAAGTATATTTAAGTATGTAAAGGATTATGGGGAGATTTCTCATGCCCTGCAATTAGAAGCATAATCATTAAAATCACTTTTGAAATTTGTTGGGTATTATTTACCAAAGTAGGACATACGCACACCCTGTGATCTAGCATATCAAGAAACTATATTTTAAAACAAGAGTAATCCTGGCAGCTTTGTAATAGGCAAAAACTAGAAATAACCCACATGTCCATCTACAATGGAATGGATAAATAAATGGTCGCATACCTATCCATCAAATGCTATTCAGCAGTAAAAAAATAAATAAATAAAAGAAAGAAAGAGAGAGAGAGAGAGAGAAAGAGAAAGAAAGAAAGAAAGAAAGAAAGAAAGAAAGGAAGGAAGGAAGGAAGGAAGGAAGGAAGGAAGGAAGGAAGGAAGGAAGGAAGGAAGGAAGGAAGGAAGGAAGGAAGGAAGAAAAGGAAGGAAGAAAAAGAAAGAGGAAGAAAAAGAGAGGAACGAATCACAGCTACATCAACATGGATAAATCTTACAAATGATGATGAGCTTAAGAACCAAGGCACAAACTATATACATTGTGATGCCTCATATAAAAATTAAAGAGAAGTACAGTTTAGGAATGCACAGTTTAGGATTGCACATATAAGTAGTAAAGCTATAAGGAAAAATAATCATCACAAAAGTCAGGCTTGTGATTTTCTCTGAGAAAAAGAAGAGTGTAACCAAGGTAGGGCAACCAGGGGTATGTGTACATTCGCAGGCCTCAGTGTGTGGGTGAGTGCACCCTGCATGAGTGCTGATAATGCTCTATCTTCTGACCTGGGAGATGTTCAGAAATGTTTATTTTATAATTATTTATTAACCTATGTACATAGGTATTATGTACTTCTCTGTGTGTTATATTTCACAATGAAGAAATTAAACTGCTATGCAAATCTTGTTTTCACAAAATTAACCACATTGGTAACATTCTATACAGTTATGTGTTCTGGCTCCAGTTTCTTTGCTGGAATAACTACATATATTTTTATGTATATATGTGTATATATGTATACATTCGCACACATACTGTGAATGAATCTTATGTGGTTGCTCTCATTCTAACCTTAGCTTGGATTCCTTTATTTAAAAAATTTTTTTTTTTAGTTTAAATAACTAATCCATCAGAGGTTACACTTACACAAGTTTTGTAAGTGTAAAACAGTTTTATTTCTTAAAAGTCAATTATTATTTAAAATATCATTGAAAGATGTAGGAGATGGAATACCTTCTCTACTATGGCTCACACACAAAAAATGTCATTTTAAAATTATTTCATTATTGAAACACAATTTAGTAAATACCACACCGAAGCAGAATCTATTAAATACCATAACATGAGACATATTAAAAACATCTGTGGTTTCAGTTTAACCTTGTTGTAAACTTCCCACACTATGTAACTTGTTCCAAAACTTGTATCTTTGGGTCTAGGGTTTTATATTCTCAAGGTATTTGCTCTCAAAAGAATGCAGGCTTTTTTCCATTTGTGTTCCACAGTATATTTCAGCCACCTTTATCTTGGCAGGAAGAAAACTATTTTCCCAACTGCATGTTGCTTTTCGACTTCCATTTCTAAGAAAGCTCAGAAGAGGCTTTTTAGTGTTTATGATTAGTGTTTTATTTAAAATATTAGCCTGAAGAGTATTTTACTTAAATATCCTGGAAATATTGCTGAGTTTTATCTTCATGTTTGAATGTCTAGTTTTTAAATGGCTAATTGTGATACTTCATAATATTGCTATTTCAGTAACACGTATAGTGAAGATGATGTTAGTAAGTTGATGTCAATTCATACTTAAAATAGTATTCTTTGTAACTTCAATTATTATGGCCAACTTATTGTCAGATCTGACCTGTCACTAGTTTTTCATCTTCCATTGTGGCTCCTAAAGGGTGTCAGCAATGTCAGCTTAGCCAATTGTGTTTGCCAGTTCTTGCATTATTAACACTATCTCTATTGGTCCATGCTGTGACAGTTAGTTTAAATATCATCTATAAATCTACTTAGATACAGAAATTGCAACATGTGGCAATATGTTGAAAGTGAATGAAGGAGAGAGCCTACCCCTAACCCCCATGCTGTGTTCTCATCCACTCCCAAGAACATTGGGTGACTGCCTACTTATGGACCAAGTGGGGATGCCAGAGCCAATACTCACATTAAATATTAGTAAAGCTTAATTTCTTTCTCTCTTTTTGGGGGGAAAAAAACCCAACACAAAAACATGTTAGTAAATGGAAGTTCAAATATCTTATTCTGGAATTTCAGGGGTCATCTTCTGTACCCCTCTCTGGAGACTCTTATTATAGATTAGTAGTCTTACAATTTTATTTGTTTTTAATGTTAGATATCCCCTCTTTTTAAAGAAAATCAACATGAAACTCTAATATTAAAAAAGTGCAATAAGACTGCTCTGATTGGCTTTGAGGTGGGAGGAGTAGGTGCTCAGACTTCTGCAGGCATTTTCCTCCCCTGCCTTTTCAGGTAGACTTGAAGATTCCTCTGTGGAAATCTAGTTTTCTTGAAACACAGTTGGAAACATCCTATGCCACACCTAGCTCTTCAGACCTGCCCTTACGGACACTTGCTTCCTCTTTAATCATTAAAGAACCAGCATATTTTTCAAAGGCTGGCATATTAATATTCATCATCTGGAGGCCAGTAATAGCTCAGTGAGTTACCTTATACATATCTTACACTCATACGTGGCTACATGTTATCTGAAAATAAGAACACCTATCGAAATGAATATAAAATGGTAGCATTTCAGCCACGACAAGAGAAAAACATATTGCTGTGTGGAGACCCTTCCTTTGTGTTTTCTCCAATAACCTTGAGGTTGGAGGGCATATGATAATCCAACTCGTTACACCAAAAAATATATGCTGCCGATGAAGGAAACTACAACTATATAAACCAAACACAAATTGAAAATAAAGGGAAATAATTAAAAGTCTTAAATAATTATGAAAAGAATCATTAAGATATCAGGAGGTGAACCATCTGTGATATTGTATTACCCAAGATAAGTAAGACTAACTGCTGTAATAACTGACCTCAAAATGTCTAGCTTAACTTAATGAAGTTCTATTTTTTCACTCATATCACAATACAATGCATGCTGTGAGGAGGCCCTGCTGTGACCAGTCATTTAGGGACCCAAGCTTCCTGGACATTACAGACAAACAAATTCGAACTCATGGTGTCAAGGTTGACCTGGTTTCATTGGGTTGGTAGATGGAAAGATTAGAGAAGGCACACCCTCTCTTAACTGCTCAGTAGGGATCATGTTCCACTGATGAGAACTAATCATGCGGCCCTTCCTACAGGCAAAAACTTTGGGAAATGTGGTTTAGCTACGGGTCCTGGAGAAGAAAACGTGTTTTGGTCAGCATTTAGTTGAGCTTTATCATATATACAGAGGTTAGTCTAGGGTTTACCAATATCTAACTTGAATATCAAGTGTGCCTTTGAAAACCTCTCAGGAAGTCTCTACCACTCTCTTTTCTGTCTGCTGTAATAAAGGAGTCTATATGCCAGCACTGATTTTAGCTCTTTCTGTTCCCAGAAGCCATGATAGTCCATGTCTCTACATCTTTGCTTGTGATTTACATGTTTATCCATTTTTTCCAGTACTCTTTCCCTTCTAACCTGCCCTTCTTCCAAATCTAGCAAGCTCCTCATCTTCGAAGACCTAAGACAATGCTGACTTCTTCTATTAACTTCTTTCTGATGACACGGAAGACACAGATCTCAATATTCACAGGACTTTATCCTTGTACGTTGTACCTATTACTAGATTCATTAGCCTATATTATAATTATTTAAGGAACCAGCATGTTTTCAAAAGGATCGGGTGCATTAATATTCACAATAGAGTGACCATTAATAAGAGATTTAGCTTCTCAAGGGTAAGGACTGAGTCTTAGGTATGTTGGTATCTCCCACGCATACTAAGCACAGGTCTGGCTTACATACTCAATAACCGAGGAAGAAAATGCATGCTATCTCCCTTCCTGCCAATTCCCAGTGTTCGCCTCCCCCGACCCCCGCCCCTTTTTGGTACTGTAGTAAAAACACATAACATAAATTTAGCATCTTTATCACTTTTAAGTGTACATTACAGTACTGTTAACTATATGCACCTTGTTTACAACATATCTCTAGAACTTTGTCATCTTGCAAAACTGAAACTACACTCATTGAACAATTTATTTCCCCCTCTTCCCAGTCCCCGGTAACCACCATTCTTTCTGTTTCTAAAAGTTTGACGACCTTAGCTACCTCATATAAGTGGGAAAATACAGTGTCTTTTTGTGACTGGCTAATTTCACTATCATAATGCCCTAAATATTCATTCATGTTGTAAAATATGACAGGATTTCTTTCTTTTTTAAGGCTGAATAATATTTCATTGTATGTATATACTACATTTTTTTATCCATTCATCTATTATGTGTGTTTGTTTTTGACCTGTGATTACTGGAGAGGACTATGAGAAAATATATTTTCTTTTAACCTAAGAGAAAAAGTGATCCTGTACTTTCAAATATTTCAGGATGGCTTAGGTTCTGGAGACTAAGAGAAATTATACTGAGTGCCAAGGGAAATTATATTTTTTAAAAATCGGTGACTACAGGAGGAATGCCTCCTAGAATACCCTATCCGAGCATAAGAAACTATCACACTACTTGCATCTGAGCAACGAGGGCCCATAACAAAAAGTTGTTCACATTCCAAAGGCCTCTTACCCTAGCCTTTTCACTCCCCTATTCAGTACCTCCAGTTTCATACCCTCATAATAGCTCTGTTGAGAAAAGCAGCAGCAAAATTTTAAAGCAGGGCAAAATAAATGAATAAAGAGATAAACAAGAATTCTTTCAAGAGAGAGCACTTGTAAGAATTTTCATGTTTATGGAGAAGCTGAGCCCAGAGTAACCTCTGGCCCTTTCCGGTATTAGTGGATTTCAGTGTTCATTTGCATTGAGGTAGTTTGAGGCCCTTTTAGGGACATTGTAACCTTTACTTTAATGCCTTATCATGAAGGAATCTGAAGTATCCTTTCATTAGCATGAACATTATTTTTGCAGTTGGTCTGAGGAGCTATCATGAAATATGTAGCCATAATGTGTACTGAAAAATCTCCAAATAGCATTTAGCTTGTAAATGCATTAAAAACCTCACGCATAACTTGTTTAAAATCACAGTAAGAACCTCGGCACTTAAAATCCTGCCATTTTTTGTAAAATATGCCAAATATACCTTGAAATAGTAAATAACATACCTGGAAATAGTAAATAATCCCCCCCCCCCGGGCAATATTAGCAAACTGGTGTATGAACAAAGAGCCCCTTTCTTAAAACAGCATATGAACGATGCCTTTTTTTCCCCCTCACAAGCATGATTTTAGAAAACAGCTGTAGTGCCTGCTGACAAATGACAAAGCGGTAGACGTGGTAAAACACTTTCGGTCAAGGCCAAGGGGTGAGGGGCTGGGTGGGGAAATGGGCTGCTGGGGCAGCCAACGTGCTTGAATCCCTAGCTTCACGAACCTTTCTTTTCCAGTCTCAGGGAGCGGGGGCCTCACCGCCCCACCCCCTTTCCCTGGCTCTGGTTACAGCCTTTAGAGTTGAACAAACTTGCTGCAGGCGGATTGGCGATCGGGAGCTCTCCGGCTTGGGCGCTGTATTTATTAATTTATATTCCCCTCCCGCCGCTCCTTTGTATCCCGCCGACGCCTCCCGGGCTCCCCGGCCATCGCCTGGAGCGCGTCCTCCGCGCCCGCCCGACCCCCAAGGCCGGCACGTGCTGCGCCCGCCCGCCCGGCCCGCCGAGGGGGCGGGCGCCCAGCTTTTCTTCTCACCCCCCTTCTGCCAGGAGGCGGAGCAGCAGCAGCAGCAGCAGCAGCAGCAGCAGCAGCAGCAGGAGCAAGCGACAGCTGCCCGGCCGCGGGAGTGCGGTTCAGAGGGGCTGCAGCGCCCGGCGACTCGGCGCGGGAGGTGGGAGGCGAGGGGCGGGGAGCCGGGAGCGGCGCGGCCGCGGGGGATGTTCCCGGGCACTTCCTGACTGGCTGGCAGCGCGCGCCCCGCGGGACCCGCAGCCCCCGGCCCCGCCGCCGGCCCGCCCGGGCCCGCTCTGCGTCGGCCGCGCCGCGGTGGAGGCGCGCGCGGGGGCCGCGGCCCGGGATGAGCTGACTGCGGGTAAATACTCCGCCGGCGGGCCGCGAGGCCGCGAGGAGCCGCCTTTCTCCGAGTAGCCGCTGCCCTTGGCCTTGGGATCATGTACGTACGCGCCGCGGTCCTGCCATTGTCTCTGCCCCGTCGCGTTGGGGGCGCCCCAGGGCGCGGGGCTCGTGGCCACCCGCGCCGCGCGCCGCCCCCGCGCTTCCTGTCCGGATTAAAGTGCTGCTCGCGCTGACCACGCGCCTCTGCTCCCCTTGCCCCGCTCTCTGCCGTGCAGGTCCATTCACATCGTGGCGCTGGGGAACGAGGGGGACTCCTTTCACCAGGACAATCGGCCGTCGGGGCTCATCCGCACTTACCTGGGGAGAAGCCCGCTGGTCTCAGGGGACGAAAGCAGCTTGTTGCTGAACGCGACCAGCACGGTCGCGCGTCCCGTGTTCACCGAGTATCAGGCCAGCGCGTTTGGGAATGTCAAGCTGGTGGTCCACGACTGTCCCGTCTGGGTAAGGGGCGGCAGCTGCTCTGTGATGAGGCTGACGGAGCTTTCCTTTCATTTTTCCCCTCCTCCTCCCTACTTTTCCTTTTTCATGAATGTGAAGTGTCCGGGACACCTGGGTACAGTTTTCGAACATTTCGGCGTAAATCTTTGGTTCTTTGTTTCATCAGGCGGGGAGCAGCCCAGTCAGAACACTTAGAAGGCAGAAAGCCCCAGTGGGAAAGTGGAGCGCTTACTCTTCACGACTGTGGGTTGTCCCTTGGTAGACGCTGACAATTGAATGTGCCAACCCCAAGAGACGGGGTCACTAAGTTTCACCAGCAGAGAGCAATGGGTTTGGTTTTGTTTTGTTTTGTTTTGTTTTTTAATGCCTACCCTGTGAGTGATAGTGTAATATTAGTATTCTAAAAATAAAGCCCTATGAAGACTCAACATAGGCAAAAATACATTTCACTGGGGCAGTTCAGAAATAGGACCGACCGCTGGAAAGGAGGGGAAAAGACAGGGACTGAGAATTAATTTTAAAAAGCTCATTTATATTATTATTTGCCTTTGAAAATTTTTAGTTTTTAATTTTAATAATGCACATGCCCTATTAATCATTTGTTCTTAGTGATTCATAAATCAGAAATGATATTACGAATACAGCTTGGAATTTTTTAAAAGCTTTAAAATTTTCAATAATTGACAAATTGTAATTACGTCGATATATTCTAGTCTAATTCTTGAGTGTTTGATAAAAGGAGAAAGGAATCTACTTGACACAAATGTTTTCAATACACAATAACATCATATTTTGAATGTTTTCATTCAGTCTTATTTGAAAATGTCTGATTCTTACTGGTTTTGGAATTATATTGCTGATCTTCACATATTGCTGTTACATTTTGTAACAAGAAAGTTTAGTGTCTGGAAAAGAAAATACAGGATACCATTATGTGAGATTTTTACATTTAAACAGCAATTTTTAAACTGAATAAAGGGCTGTAGGGAACTAGTACCTTTCTAAAGAAATGAATAGAATGTACATAGAAGAATTTCTTATGCAAATTTCCATATTAGAGAAATAAAAGACCACTTGCTCAAATAAATTCTCCGTTAAAGGAAATTTATGTTAATAGACTAAAATGAAACACAGGCCTTTCCAATTACAGGGGTGGTATTAAACTCCTAGTTATGACAGCAGTGACGTTGATCATAAGCATTGATAGAGAATTTATTGGCTAGAGTCCATTCCAGCAAATGAAGCACTTCTTTTAACTGATCATTTCATTGTGAACGATGTTACAGTCTAAAAACTTAACAGTTCTACATCAAGTTGAACAAATGTTGAATGAGTAGAGGAAATAAATCAAGGGAAAATAAAATAAGCTGAATTAGAATATTAGGATTACCTTTTACATTTTTTCTTGGAGCTGTTAATTCCCTTTTATGTTGTTAATTTAGCAAAAAAATGATACTGTGATCCCCTATATTGTAGTAAATGAATCTTCCAAATAGATTAAAATAAGCCCCAGTAGTCTGGACTTTTTCCATATACTCAATGTTATGTTTTATTATGCTAATCACCTTTTGTTTGATTAGACTCTGGCCCTGTTTAAGGCTTTGAGTTTGTAACCAGTTATAATTTTCCAGGTTGTACTATGTCTTCAGACATAGTAGAATACAGTTACAATGTTTCTCTTTATAAGGTGTTTTTCTCTTCATGGTAAAAATCCCATCAGAGATATCAAAGTTGATTGCATTCATCAGCTGATATTTGACATGTACTGAATCAGAATATTAAATATAGCAGAGCAGATAGAGCACAGGTTTTGATATAAGAAAGACCTGATTTCAGATCCCCACATTACTACTTAGTGGCTGTGTTCCTTGGTAAGTCACCTGTCCTCTCTTAGCCTATTTTCCCTATGTATAAAATAAACAATAATTTCTTCTTCCTAGAGCTGTGTTGAAGAGTAAATGACATAGTACATGTAAAGTTTTTAATATAGAGGCTGTCATATAGTAGGTACTCAATAATAATAGAGTATTTATTACAACTTTAGTATAGCCATGTATTATCTAAGCAAAAGTAAAGTTTTCCCATCATTCATGATTTACACAAATACAGTACATTGAGCCAGCAGTGTTAGTAGGTGTTGTATTTGTAGCCCCACAAATCAGGTAAAATACAATTGTTGTTTTGCTGTAAAACTTCAGATTATTTTTTAAAAGATGAATTTTATAGTCCAAATGTGGCTCCAAGCCTTGTGTTGCATAACCTCCTAGAGGAAATCCTGGAACTGATTTACAAGGGGTAGGAGAATTTGATTTCCTTCATATTTCTAGAAACCAGTGGAGCATTTTCTCTGACACAGTTTGGGAAGAAATGTGGTGTTGTTTCCTTAGAGTTGGAATGAGATAATTGGGCTTCTCTTTTCTAGTTTAGTTTTCTTCTGTGGATCTGTAGCTTTACTTTGGATCCTTGCCATATATAAATTGACACTTTTAAATAAATGTGCTTCACATTCATTTTATGTAGCTCATTATTTAGTATGTCTCTCTGAAACCCACCCCCCCTTTTTGGGTGCAGTTATATTATTATTTCATTTCTAGATCTTTTTCTGTTTACCTAAAATACTCCATAAGAAGTGGTGATTTGTGCACAGTTTACTTGTGCAGGGTTTGAAGCTCTGATTTGTATTAAAAATAAAATTATTTATATGTCTTTATATCCTCAACACTACAGTATTGATGATGCTCAAACCTGTTTATTTTCTCATGACATTTTACCTCAGATATTTTCCCCTACCTTCCACATCTCTCCATCAACTCTGGAATTATGAACTATTTGGAATGCAAAGAGCAGTTACTTTGATTTATTCTCTCAGAGTTAAATGACTGCTTAATATTGGTCCCACTTATGTTTAGTTTTTGTATCCATTCCTCTGACGTTGCCCTCTTTCTTTGTTATACTTACATACCCCATTGTACTTGTATACTTTGAGCTTGGATACTATAACAGATACAGTTGGAACTGAATGGGTTTTGTGGTTTGGGATTTGGAAATTAGCATAGAGCTCTGCTGGGAAGCTTTCACATTTTCTTGGTCTTTGTACAACTTCACTTCTCCCCCCTCTTACACCCTCTACTGAGTGCAAGAGTTTGTACTTTATATTCCCACAGTTTGCCCTCTTTTTTTGGTTCTTTTAATCTTCCTTTAAAAATGCTCTATCCTACTTTCAGTAGGGTATTCATATCTAAAAATTCTGTAATTCTTGGTAGGTACTCTGAGTGCACGTGTAAGGAATGGGTGGGTTGGGAGAGTATAGGGAATTGGGAAAGGCTTTGCTGGGGCTGGGGAAGTACTGGTAAAAAGCTCTCTGCAAAAGAGCATTGCTGTATAACACTTATCCAGAATCTTCCATCATAAGATAAAAAAGCTGTCGTGCGCACACAGATCTTGATTGATCGATTCAAACACTATTGGCCCTGTTTTAGACGCATTTCAAAGTGCAAACTTTCATGGCCCAACAGTGTTTGGATCTATTAGCCAGGTCTAGCTATCTATTGTCTGTCTGTCTGTCTTCTTTCCTTCCTTCCTTCAGGATTTCATTCAGCCTTCAGCACTGGTTAGTTAAGTTCCTTCCTTCCTTCTCTTCCTTCTTCTTCCTTCTTCCTTCGTAACCTTCCTACTTCCTTCCTTCCTTCCCTTCCTTTTTTCCTTCCTTCCTTCCTTCTTTTCCTTCCTTTTTTCCTTCCTTCATCCTTCCTTCATTCATTTATTCCATGCATATTCTTCCTTCCTTCCTTCCTTCATACATCCTTCCTTCCTCTCTCTCTCTCTCTTTCTCTCTCTCTCTCTCTCTCTCTCTCTCTCTCTCTCTCTCACTCTCTCTCTCTCTCTCTCTCCTACTCTCTACTCTCTCTCTCTTCTGTCTCTCTCTTTGTCTCCTCTCTCTCCTCCCCTCCATTCCTCCCTCCCTCCCTTCCTTCCTTCCCTCCTTTTCTTTCTTTCTTGGAGTTGAAGAGTGGCAGTTTCCAATAAATCTTTATTCACAAAAAAACAGGCATTGGGCCAGATTTGCCTGCATAGCTGTCTATTTTCTTAATCTAACTTTATTACATCCTAGAAATGCATACTAAAGGCCACATGAAAGGATAATGATTAATAATTAACTAGACTATGAAATCTACTCATGCATATTTAGCAGTGATATTAAGATAAAGATATTTTCTTTATACCACTTTATACAGAATCTTGGAAAAATATTTTAAAAATATTAAAGCACTAAATTTTAAGGAGTAGGGTCTGTAATAAATTACTTGGCCCCAATTCTAAATATAAATATTATTAACTGTAGTACAAAAGCAAAGATCTCAAAACTGGAAAGATTTATGTTGAATTTTTAATTTATATGAGCAAAATACATGAATTGCCAATATATTCCTTACCATTTTAACACCTTATAATACACAGTATTTTTTATTGAGGCACCACCCCATGCACATGCTGTATACACTGTATGCATGCAGTGCTGTCCAAAAGATACATAAAGTTGAAAAAGTATCTGAATTTTGAAAATATGGATAAAGTATATGGAACTCCACAGAATTCACAGTGCATTACAATTCAAAACACTGAACAGTCCTGCAGTGTATAATTGGGTCACGGAAAATCCTTTGAAGCTTCCTTACTCATACTGATGCTTTTGCATCTAATGTATAGTGTTAAATTTTTGAAATTACTAGGTGATAAAAATAAGGTTTAATTTTAAAACAAAGTGCTTATTTTTAAGCACAAATATTAAAAATGCTTACTTAATTTCATTGGACTCAGAAAGTCTCTAGCTCTTCTATTTATCCACGTAGTTGTCTAGGCCAAGTGAATAAATAAAAAGTAAAAAAGTAGACTTCAAACATGTTAAATTTCATGTACTTTTTAGTTACTTTTATTAAATAAAATTCTTTATTCCAAAAGTTGAAATATAGATAGCAAAAAAATTAAACTAAAATGTTATAGTTTATTTCATGATTGATTTGAAGACAGACTAAAGATTGCTCTTTGCATTTTGGTTTAGGACATTTTTGACAGTGATTGGTACACGTCTCGAAATCTAATTGGGGGCGCCGACATCATCGTGATCAAATACAATGTAAATGACAAGTTTTCATTCCACGAAGTGAAGGATAATTATATTCCAGTGATAAAAAGAGCATTAAATTCAGTTCCAGTAATCATTGCTGCTGTCGGTACCAGACAAAATGGTAAGTATTTAATTGTCTTTTTTATGATGAGAGTACAGGTACCAAATTAATTTTAAATAGACCTAAGTTTATTAATATTTAATATTTTATTTCAAGGAAAAAAATGACTGGATTCAAATGCCAGCTATTATCATTGGATATGATAATGAGGAATCAAAAGTATTGCAAACTTCTGCTATGATTCTGATGGGTAAAAAATTGTCTTCTAAATTACTCTTCTACAGACGTGAAGGAAGTCAGTAACTGTGTTCTTTTGACATAGGAGAGGTATTAGATGACTCTGAGCCCTAGAAAACTTTTCGATCATCTAAAGCAGCAATCTCCAACCTTTTGGCACCAGGGACCGGTGCTCCTATGAGAATCTAATGCAGGATGATCTGAGGTGGGGCTGAGGTTGTGATGCTAGCTCTGGGGACCAGCTGCAAATACAGATGAAGTTTAGCTAGCTCACTAGATGCTAACCTGCTGTGCAGCCCAGTTCCTAACAGGCCACGGACCAATACTGATCCGCAGCCGGAAGTTGGCGACCCGTGATCTAAAAGTCTATCCATTTAGGAAGGCCAGATTGTCCACATAAGGATGTGGGTTTAGGAGCAGAGTTTTTAGGTAGATAGCAATGAGTGAGCTGAATACACTGACAACACCTCTTAAGAGGAAGAGTTCTTTACTCCATAGCTGATGGACTAACTTGGTTCAGTAAGTTTCAGTAGTTGCTGGTATGCTCCTGACCTTTGATTCACGAGATATTTTTTTAGCAAGTTTTTTTTATATGAGGTAAATATTACACCCACTCACCACCTCTATTTACATGGACTTTTTATAAGCAGTTTCCATTTATGCAGACTCATTTTACGTGAGTCTTTAGATCAAGGCATTATTTCCACCTTTAAGATTAATTATATTAAACGGAATTTTAGTGATATTTTTAATAAACTTGAAGATAATGAATAACTTACAGTTACAGAAGCCTGGAATAAATACACAATTTTAAGTTGTATCAAGACTGTTGTTTTAGCTTTGAATGCTTGCTGGAAAGAAATATGGCCAGAAGTGGTTGTACCTGGAAATATGGTTCCAACAAATGAAGAGGCATTAATTGGCATTATTAATTTATTAAATAAATTTCAAGAAGACTGTGACAATTTGTAGATGATATTAACGAATTACTGGTTGATCACGAATTAACTGAAAATGAATTCATTTAATATCTGAAACCCATCCTGCCGATGAATATGACAGTGACCTTGAACCAGTTTCATTCACTGCAGAAAATATTTACAAAGCTCTTCAATTGGCCACAATACTGGAAACTGAAATTCTAGATATTGATCCAAATAGCCAATGAGCCTTAAAGTTTTGAAAAGTTATTTAAAAATTTTGCAGTGAATATTGAAGAATTTATGAAAACTTAGCAAAAGATGGGGTTGGAAAAAGATCATCCAAAAACATAAACATAAATGATGAAACCAAAGTAATTCTAAATATTTCAAGCTATGAAGACAGTGACTAAAAAAAGAGTGATTGCTTTAGATTACAGTACAGACACCGTCAGCAAATAAAATTTATTTTGCTTTCTCTGAATTTTCATTATCCTTTTTTTGAAAATATGTGAAAGAAATATTTTTGTGACTTACATTGGCCTATTTCTTTAGCTGACTCTTTTTACACAGTTTTCTTCCACATTAAAAAGTGTGGAACGGATAATCTGCGTAGATCGAGGGATAGGTGTATGTATTATTGCCAAATCTCAGGGCCAATTCAAAATTCATTTAGTGGTATTTTATAGTTCTTAGTGGTATTACCTCAGTGAAGCTGTCTATGAAATTTTATTTTTATTTATTTTTTTTGTACTTTTTATTGTGGTATATAGCAAAGTAAAAGATGTGAAGTTTACTAATCTTAAAGTGCAGCTTAGTGCATTTTTACATTTGTATATACTCATACAACCATCACATAGATCAGGATATAGAACATTTGCAGCTCCTCAGAAGGCTCTCTCATGCCTTTTCCCAGTTAATAACACCCTTCCCCAGAGGTAACTGCTATTCTGACTTCTAACAACATAGATTAGTTTTACCTATTCTTGGATTTCATACAAATGGAATTATACAGTTTGTAGTGTCTGGTGTCTGACTAATTTCAGTTAGTGTAATACTTTTGAGATTCGTCAATGATGTGCTTATTTGTAATTTGTTTTTATTGCTGCATATTATTCTTTTGTATGAGTATTCTGTAATTTATCCATTCTCCTTTTGATGATGCTTAGGTTGTTACCTAGGAGTAAGATTGTTGAGTCATAGGGTGGGTATATGTTTATCATTAGTAGATACAAATAAAGCAGATTTGATCCTTTTTTGATTCCATATTCCCTCTATTTCCCTATGTTTCTTTTTATTCCTGGCCATAATTCTTGAAAGAGTCGTCCACACTACCTCAATCCACTTTCTGACTTCCCATTCATTCTTCAGTCCACTACAGTCTGATTCTGATTTTTACAGTTACAATGAGGTTGTTCTCAGGATTGCCAGGTTATATGCTCGCCAAATTTAATACATTTCAATAATAGTTCTTTTTTTGAAATTATTCAAACATACCTCTTCCTTCTTTTAATAAAGCTACTCTTTCTCAGTTGTTTTAATTCTCTATCTTCTTTACTGGTCCCTCCAACTACCCCTCCCCACCCCGCCTCCCACACACACACCTTATACACATACATCAGCATATCCTATAGTTATTGCCCAGAGTTCCATCCTTTGACTTCATCTCTTCTTGCTGTACACTCTGACTATAAACCCGCTAATCTCTTGCCCTGATGATTACCTAGTCTGTTTCTCTGGCTCCAGACTCTCTCATAACCCATAGCTCCACAGACATCATCTTCCTCTCTCCACCGAATTCTCTGTCTTGGTGAATGATGCCAAACCTATCCATTCACCCAAACTAGAATTATCCGACCCAGCTTTCTCTCCCATTTCCCATATCCAGTTGACTAAGAAACTATTTTGATTTAAAATTTTAAGTAAAACTCATTGAGTCCTCTTCACCTTCACTGGATTTCAGATCCTTGTCATTTAATTATCTCATAGTGACCTTCTTTTTGGTCTCCTAAAGGGGCAGTTCCAGATTTTGTTGCATCCGAAACTTACACAATTTTAGAGGTTTTTTGTGAGGGGAAAAAAACTGCAAAAATTATAGATACATATATGTATAAAAGTGAATGTTTATTTAGAAAGAGAAGAGAAAGCAAAACAAATTACAAACCTGAAAAGGCTGTCAAATACTACAAACATAAAAAGTGTTTCTATTATTTAACAGCTTGACACTTTAACTTTTCTTATATTTTTTGGGCTTCATAGTCATTGATCATCTTCATATGATAACCATTTTTTAATATTTTCTATGGAGAGAAGAAAGTGATAATCAGTTTTTTTCCAGCATATTTCTTCACTCTCCACATTGGTCTGGGCACTATAGTTTGTGTTGCGTTCGTTCGTCTTTCAGCTTGGCATCTTTGTGTCATGACACCAAATAAATCAGCACAGTGGGTGCCAGAAGCATTCCTAAAGGCCATTTCATGTACTAGGACGCTTAACAGTACAAGGAAATGACTACAAACTACAAGTAATATCTCACTAAACCTAAATTTAAAGTCCTCTTAGCATGATCCTCAAAATGCCTATGAAGTGAATGGGAAGAGACATTGGTCTTAACCACTGTAATTAAACTATCTTATTTTGCAAATTTTACAAAAGCATATGACCATGTGATAGAATCTATTGATCAGGTTCTTCCTAGGGCTTTGGGAAGGACCCACAAGAAAAGGGCTGAGGCTTAAGCTTTATCAGCTTCATGGTAAATTGGCCTCTCCTCTTCTCTTCCTGCTTTGCCTCTTTCTGAAATAAATCTACTCATGATAATCATCCTAGAATACAAATCAGATCATGACACTCAATACTTTAAATTCTTTAGGAACTTTCTGTTTTCCTAACTTTCATTTGCAAAATTTCAAACCTGAGAAAATTGACAAGAACCGCCCAAATTTCTCTCTCTCCCTCTCCCTCCCTCCCTCTGTCTCTCCCTTTCCATTCCTCTCTCTCTTTCTCTTTCCCTAGCTATTCTTCTCCCTCCTTCTCTTATACCCCACCTCCACACACACACACACATACACACACACACACACACCACGCTTTTACCCACACACACACACTTCTCATTTGAACCATTTAGTAAATTGCAAACATTATGGGATTTCTTCAATCCTAATTATTTAAGCCTGTATCATTTAAGAACAAAGCCATCCTCTTATTAATTGTAATGCAATCATTACTCAAGAAATGTAATTATTATCTATTATACTTCTATTTAAAATATAATTTTTATTCACATTTTCCCAATGGTTCAAAGATGTTTTGTTTTTTAATCCAGGATGAAATTAAGGACTACACATTGCATTTAGTTATCATGTCTTTCTAATCTCTTTTAATCCAGAATGGTCCCAGCCTTTTTGGGGGAGTGGGGAAGGGAAGGAGGTGTCTTTCATGACATTAACATTTTTAAAGACTCCAGGCCCATTATTTTGCACAATTCCTTCAGGTCTGATAACTGTGGTTGCATAATAGTGATTTTTTAAGTCATTTCTTCCTCACTTACTAGTATTCTCTGTAATTAGAGCTTTCCCTTCTTTCTGCTCCCATATTTTTTTTTTAAGAATCATTGTGATTCATGGATTTGCTCTTTAAATTCAATATTTTATAATCTATTCTTCTTATTATTCTTTCTGATGCTCAAATTACCCCAAATTTGCCCAGAGGCAGCCTCTCTGAGCTAGCTCCAATTAATTTTTGAGTCCTTCTGATTTTCTGACACAAGATGTTCCAAGGCTCACCTTAGACTTTGCTGGCCTCTGCCCTGGAATCAGTCATTTTTCCAGGAAGCTCTGGTTCTTCATAGTGAGTAATGATATTTGAGAACCAAGATCTGGACTGTAGGGGTATTCATTATTTTAGGTGTCATGGCTTCTAGGCCCTTTCATTGGAGAGAGCCATATACACACACAAAAGTGTATATATGTATATACATATGTGTGTGTGTGTGTGTGTGTGTGTGTGTGTATACACACGTTTTTTATATACATATATGTATATATTTATATAAAAATTATGGGTTCCCATCCATTGATGCCTCTATTCCAATCCAGTATTTGTATTTTACTTCAATAATTTCCACTGTAAAGTCTTACCTAAAATACAAGGTGCTTCATGTTATAGCGCCTGACTACTTCTAGAACTTTGTTGGACACAATCCTCTTTGCTTTATATGCCCATCACACTGAACTACTTGAAGAACTTGATGTCTTTTTTTAGATCTGGGAAAGTTCAACTTTCTGACTTCTTCAGATATCACCTTCCCTCCATTCTCTGTTCTCTTACTTTGAGACTCTTACTAGACTGATGTTGAAACTTCTGGATCTCTCCTCCTTTTCTCTTCTTTTAAATTTCTTATCTTTTTATTTGTCTCTGTTGGATTATGGGAGAATTTCTTGTGGTTTTTGTTGTCGTTGTTGTGGCGGTGGTGGTGGTTGTTTTCCGGCTCACAAATTAGTTCCATTGGGCCCATTCTGCCCTTTGCTTTATTTTTCTTGTTTTGACAGTTTTCATATCCAAGATCTCTAATTGACTCTTTTTCATAATTGCTTGTTCTTGTTTTAAGGATGTAAATACTTAAAAAAAAAAAAAACCTGTCAATTAATTATACTTATTTTAAGATTCTGTTTCGAATGGTCTATTAAGTCTGGAGGGGGGCATTATAAGTCTTTCCATTCGATAAGCTTTTATTCATGGTATAGATGCTTCTCAAATGTTGGATGATTCTTAATTTACCTAGTTTTGCAGTTGAGATTCCCTGTTGGATGGATGCCTTCCTCCTCCTCCCACCCGCTCTCTGGAGTGGGCGTGGGAATGGGAGTACACACAGGATCTGCAGGCCCAGCCACTATCACTGGGGTGTTCCAGCTCATCTCCAGGCGGTTGCCCTTGGGCCTCTTCCTTTCCCCCACCCCCATCACTGAGCAGTGAGCATGCCTGATGTTGCCACAGCACAGTACTTGACGTCCCACCTGGACTCTGAGCTTTAGATTTCCTCTTTGGTCTTGTGCCAGCTACCTTCAGCCTCTCAGGCACTCCTACCATCTGATAAGAATCTTTCTTCTGATTTTTGAGTAGTGCTGCATATGCACATCTCCCTTCCTTGTTCCCTCTCTTCCTCCTTCCCCCATCCCTCCCATTTTTCCTTTTCCCCTCCTTCCTTCTCTTTATTTCATCATTTCATGATTTGACAGGAAGAAGACATTGCACTGTGATCTTAGCTTGCCATCTTGAAAGTGGAAGTAAATGTGTTCCTTTTTTTTTTTTCCTCACATCCAGGCCTCTGCATATGTTATATCTTCTGATTGGAGTGCCCCTTTGCATACCCCCGTCATACCTGCATAGCAAATTCATATTTGTCCTTTAAATTATTACCTCTTTTATGAAGCCTTCCGTAATCTTCCAGGCAGAGTTAATTTTCTCTCTTTTGATCCCATGGTTGATTTTGTACGCCTTTATTTTAGCACTTATTATGTTATAATTGTTTGCAGTCATGTCTGTCCTGGCTCAATTGACTATAAATTTCTTTTATCTGTGTGTACCTATATCCCTAGTACTTGAAATATGGTAGGTGCTTAATAAACATTTGTTCAATAAGTGATTAAACGGTTTTATGAATGACATACATAAGTGAAAAAAATCAGTTTTACCAAGACTAAATTAATTTACCCTGTAGGATATCACAGTGTAATTACGAAGCTAAATCTAGCTGTTCAACTCAAGGATATTTATTGTCCCCCTCCCCTGCCAGTCCCTTGGAATACATGGAACTGCTAGGTGTTCTGGTAATTCCTCTCTTGATCTTTTTAGAATTAATTCAGCAAACACAATCAGTCTCATCTTTTTCCTTTGTTACACGTGTTTTGACAAACTTGACAGTGTGTATCTTCATCATTCTTGGCTCTGAATAAATTTTTGGCTTTTACTAAATATTGAATCTGTCTTTAAAGAAGAAATTTTTTTCCAAATATGCCTAGGGTGTATTCATAACCTTCAGCTTCTGAAAATTGGCATCCTGTCATCTTATCTTTTTGAATATCTGATAGAGCCTAGTACATTGCTAGGCTAGTATTCTTAAAAGGATTTCTAAAGTTTCAAGCATAGGCAACAATGTCAGAATCACTCTACAGGGTCTCAAAGCCACTGCTTGAGGAGATGCCATTCATTTGAATTCCAGAGTTACACTGTGTTCGCTTTAAAATAATTGACATTTTGTGATAACACCTTAAAAGACAATATATAAGAAAAACAGAAAACTATAGTTTTAACTAGAAACATAACACTCTGATTCACAGAGTCCCTGTGACCCTGGAATAGGCTCACAGGAGGGAGCTTCTGAAGAAGGCACCATAGTTCAAAATTATTTTGGGTCCTCTGATTGTTCCTGATGAAATGTTCCATGAATATTTATGTAGTACGTAAGTGTTTTGTTGGTTCTTCTACCCAACACATAATGACTAGGCGTTTTTCCTTTTGGGTGTGTGTGAACAAAAAGAAATGTCTTCTGTGACATAGAGGCAATATGAGGCTTGGCTATAAAGAGGCACTTTCTAGGCGTGTGTGCCAGTAGGATGCTCATGGCTGCTCACAATGGAAACCTCGCTCAGCCGGATTAAACCTACAGTTACGTTTAATCAAGGTTATTTGTTAAAGATGATTTTACATTATGTTCACTTAATTTTTCATTTGAAATACTACTGACTTTGCTTTATTTTTGTGTAGAAATAAAGTTTAATAAGATGATCTGCCTACTCACCCCATTCCTTCAACATAAGGAGAGCTTTGTAGACATAAGAAGGCCTCTGTCTTCAGAAAATCAAAGGCACTGTTTATGAAGATTTTGTAAAGAATGTGAGATACCAATGTGTTATTTTTCAAGATAGGCTAAATTCTGTATGAAAACTTTATTTGCTCCAAGCCTAAAATGATCTTAGAAAAAGTAAATGTAAAAACTCAGAATTTATGGCATAATGTAGAGAATCTGGGCTTAATTTGCAAATCACTATCTGTTTGGAATCAGTAATTCTTAACCCAAAGTAAATTTTTCTTTTATTTTTTTGATGTCCCATTATCACTTGGAACAAGTAACAGTTTTATTGTTTCTCCATCTCTAACATACAAGGAGACTTGGGCAAGTCATAGCCTCTGTGAACCTCAGTTCTCTCCTCTATAAAATGAGGATGTGAATGTGTACATGGTTTCTGAGCTCTAAAAGCTTTCAATGAAGCTAAAATTATCTAAGTCATCTAAGCATGCATACACAAGTATAGTTACATACATATCATGCACGCGCACTAAATATCCTTGCTATATACCCTATACATACATACATGTGCTCCATCCATATACAGTTCACTGGTACGAAGTTTGTTGTGTATGCTATGGGGAGTTGCCCAAATGCCCTTTCAGGGCCTTTGTACTTTCTCAGTGACTGGGCTTGTTGGCTGTTGATGGTGTACAACTGGGTCCTCCAGGCATTATTCTCTGCTGATAGAAGCTGCTTGCCCAGTTATGCCCCCTCCACAGAGGCAGGTCTCCTCTAATTACTGATAGATTGAGGACTACAAGGGTCTAGCTGCCTTCCCAAATGGGGAACCATTCTAAAGGCCATCTAAGTTCCAGAGCCTCCTGTAGGATCAACTGAGGTCTCTGTTGCAACTACATTGCAGTTTGAATTTTTCCTCTGCCCAGTCCTACCTCCCTCACTCCTGCAAAGAGTTGTTCCCAAGATCACTCCCCAAGTAAACCTGCACACCAATCTCTGTCTCAGAGTTTGCTTACCAGGGAAGCCAACCTACAATAATATGCATTTCTAGAAATGAATTTACCCTCTTTTGACTTGGCTGCCTTTGAACAATGACATATCTGATGTTTTGGCATGAAACAATACAAAGCTAGCTGACAAGTATAGAGTCGAACATACATTTTTAGACTTATTAAGGAGTGTTGCCACCTTATTAAGGTTTATCTGCCACCTTCCTAGTCATAGCTCTGTACGTGGTACAACCATGAATATTGGGACAGTTCACATTTTGAGTAAATACTTTTATTCCTTCAGTTTTTTTTATTTTTTAATCTTGAAGAAAAAGATAAAGAATTATTGAATTTTCTCTGCAGTTGAATGCTGTAGAGTCTAAAATTGTCATGTCTGGATTAATAAGAATATACTTTTTATGAAATCTACAAACAGAGTGGCAATTTTGCAGCCTTGCAAAGTCAGATCAAATTGAGGATTCTATTAAAATAAAAGTATAACATCTATTCAAACTTGGTGAATATATTTAAAGTTTATCAAACACAAAAAAAGAGTCAACCCACTGTCTTCCATGGTTTCTATGGGCAATCAAGTTGTTAAATTTTTATTGCTACCCAGGATGTCAGGGTTGTATAAAAGGAAGCAGACTGGCCATTAGTGGCTCAGTGGTCTAACTGCTGCATTAGCCTTTGTAGTATCCATTCACCTAATTCTAAATTCTTCTACTTTTTCTTGCAGGTAAGCATGTTTATTTTAGAGACCTTTCTATTATCATTGACACTTTTTATTCAGAGTCTAGTGGGTTGCGGATGTACTAAATACCCTTGAACTGTGTTTCTGATGTAAGCTCTTAATTTGTTTAATGTTCAGATCGTCTATGTACATTATTTTCCTGTTTAAATTCAAAGCTCTTTGTTGTTCACATTCATTTTCTCAGAAGAATTACCTTGCACATGCCCACTATGTACCTCGGACAGAGGGAGCTGTGTCAGTACGACAGAAGGGATCCAACTTGCTAAAGAGCTAGGAGCCACCTATCTGGAACTGCACAGCCTTGATGACTTCTACATAGGAAAATATTTTGGAGGCGTGGTGAGTGGAAATACTTGTTACATAAATTAAAGTCATCTGTCAGGTTGGCTTTTTAACTGTTTTCCAGAACTTCAGTTTAGAACTTTAGTTTTAAAAGCATGATTCGTTTTAACCTTGAAATAAAATGAGAGAAATAAAATGAGAGTAAGTAGAAAAAAGGTTTTTTAGAATAAAATTATAATTTTATCTTTCTCTCCAAATGAAACATTTTCTGTTATCTAGTATGATATTTGGGAATTTCCCATTTCGTGCCACTTTATTAAAGTATGTTTACTTACACAAACCTGAGATGTGAGTTTTAATAGTAATCTTTAAACAGCTTGATGAGCCTGGCAGCCTGAACCAGCAAGCCTTGAAAGGTCTCCATTTCTATCTAGTACTTGAAAAGAATACATATTCTTCTCTATGTGTTCGGAAAGATTTCACGTACTTCTGATCTTGGCATAGCTTGAAAACGTCCAGAGGAGCTACTTATGCAGATAGGTTCTGTTGGATGTGTGGGGAGCCAGGGTTTATTGCTCTGTTGCTGTGGCATTTATTGGGTTCTGCAGGCATTTTGAGGCCAATCTTGGTACACATCACCTCCCCTATAATATTAAAACTGCATGGTCCTTGGAGAATACTGTAGAGTTGTATCATTTAAGTATTAATTGACTTTGGAACTATCTTTCCAACCCTCTAAGAAGTGACATACCTAGTAAATATCAATTAGAGGTTTAAACCAAGTAAACCCTACATTAAATAGGAGCACTTTGGACTTCTCCATCAGTTCCCCAGCTCTTCATCAAGTACACTTTCCAGTTATGCCAGAATATTCATTATGTAGGTTCATGTTGAAATGTTGATGTTTCCACAGATGGCTATAGAAATCCATTTGTTCTGGAGTTAATAAACTCCAAGTAAGAACTAAAGATAAAATAAGAACCATTAAGGGAGATAGATATAATATTGATATTATCAATGACTGAGAAACTTTTGTCTTATTTATTTGTATTGATAAGTGGTGGGTAGAAAGGTAGAGAGGGCTGAAATCTAATTTTCCCTGTCAAGCAGATTATATTGTAATGGCTTAAACAAATCTTAATTTAGTTTAAGACGCTTATATTTCTCAGAAATAACTAGGGAGTTGGGGGAAAAAGATAGTTTGGTTTCATTCGTCGGGGAAGGGGCTGGTTGAGGGGCCTTTGGCCTCCTGTTCCCCTTTCAGGTTCCTGAACCTGAAATTCTCAGGATCACTCTTCCAACCCCCTAACTCTCACTTCCTCTTGTCTCTTTTTCCTCCTTCCTCCCCTTTGTTTCTCCTTGCTCCTAATCCTTGTGTTGCCGTTAGGGCCGGAGGCATGATGGGGATTGAAGATGTGTTGAAGGTTGGGAGAAAAACATGTTCCTTTTTACCTTAGCTCAAGATTTAATGAGAATATGGACGTAAAATCAGAGTGATCACTTTTCAGACTCTTGGAAAGTAAAGTACAACTGAGATCTTGAGTGTAAGAAATAATGGTATTTGCAAGAATATGGGTGGAGATGATAACGTCAGAGTGAGAGGAGCATTTAAAATCTTTTGTTTAAGAGTCAGGGATGAAGAGCTGTGCAATATTACCTTTAGTCTGGGGCAAGATAGGCATGTGCCCTCAAGCTTTACAGAGTCCCTTCAAGACCTCCTGCAGTTTCACCCCTCCCTACAGCAGGGCACAAGATGGTGGATCAAGGGGATGTGCCCACTAGAGCTGATGGCCCCTTCTAGATATGCAGCATCGAATATAGTAGCCACTAGCCACATGTGCCTATTTATATTTAAATTAACAAAAAAATCAGTTCTTCAGGTGCATTCGCCATATTTTAGGAACATGTAGCTGGTGGTTACTGTGTTGATTAGTATAGATATTACAGAACATTTCCATTAGCACAGAACAGAGAGTTGTGTTGAACAATGCTGTGACCATGCTCCAAAACCAAGGACCCCAGACTTCTCTGGGTAGCTGGCTCTGAGTCTATTTCCCAGGCCTGTCTGTGCAGGCCTCTTTTCTGGGTCCATCCTCCTTATGGTAGACCACATTGATGATATATGTTTCCCTAGACCTGAGAGGTAGCTGAGGGGTGACTGTGTATGAGGATTGAAGGAGGGGAGGATGGATGGAGCTTGCTTGTGTAGGCATGGAGGTTTACTTGTATGTACAAACCTCCTTGAGGATGAGTGATAGAGCAGCGGGTGAAAAGAGAAGGGACAGTCTTGGGGTCCAGGAGTTAGGAACTAGCTCTACCTGTGCTGCATGGAGAACTGGGAAGAATTTAAATTTGAACCTGGCCTTCCAGGCTTTTACGATGATATATTTGTCAAAGCAGAATATCTTTTATATAACAGTTTCCTTGATTTATATCGTTTAAATATTGAGGTATATAGTACCTGGACCTTCATTTGTACTTTTGCCCCAGGCCTTACAATGTAAAGCACAGGCCTGGAGCTGTGTAAGTACATGTGGTTAAGATTTTTAATTTATAAAATAAAGGATGTATTTCAAAGTAATTTATTCAGGGAAGAAATAGAGCACATGTAAACTTCCCTAAGTGATATGAGCATATGTGACATAGAGCCAGATCTGTTCCTTCCTTGACTTTCTCTAATATTAACTACTGTGGTTGGCCATGGGAGGGTTATTGACAGTCACACAATTATATTGCTTGGTTTTCTTGATCATTCGAGAGAATAAACAGTTCCTTCTTGAATGGGTAGTTTATTTATGTTTAGACAAAGCACACAATCTGTTTGACTTCATCCATTTTTTTTTTTTAACGAAAACATTGTTTAAGAGTTTGCTAAAGCTTATGTTTAGATGTTACTGGCGTTAAAAACATTTGGCAAATATGATTTGGGGTACAAATAATCATGTCAGATACATAATTTTGTTAGACTTTTAATTAAAATTTGATTCATGTTTTAGTTGGAGTATTTTATGATTCAAGCCTTAAATCAGAAGACAAGTGAGAAAATGAAGAAAAGAAAAATGAGCAACTCATTTCATGGAATTAGACCACCTCAGCTTGAACAACCAGGTGCATTTATTAGCCAATGCCTAGACATTCAGTTGATATTTATTATAGATCATTTCACAAGTCTTAGAGCACTTGTTCTCTAATTTGAGTATGTTTAGGACTCACCTGGCATTCTGATTTGTAAATCTTGATAGAGCCTATAATCTACTTTTTAAATAAGCTTCCCAGGTGATTCTGAAGCAAATGGTACTTGGACCACATTTTGAGAACTATTGTCTTAAAAACTTGAACATATAGATTCTTAAAAATAGTGTGTGTTACAGAGAGCTGTTCTAGATTGTAGTCTAAAATGAGAAACAAAACCAAATGCAGTGCATGAACCCTGACTGGATAAAAGATGTTCTTGGGACAGTTGGGTAAAATTTTAATATGGACTGGAAATTAGATGATATTGTGGAATCATTTATATGCATGATAATGCTCATGTGGTTATTAGAAGAATGTCCTTATTCTTAGGAGATGAATATGAAAGTTTTTAGAGCCAGAATATCCTGATGATTGCAGCTTACTTTTAAATGGGTCAGCAGTGTGAGTGTGTGTGTAGTGTTTATCTAGAGTAATACGAAAAATGACAAAATGTTAATAATTGCAGAATTAAAGGGAAGGATGTGTGTGTGCTCATTGCATCATTCTTTCAACTTTTTTGAAGTTTTTAAAAATGTTCATAATATAAGATTAGAAGAAATTGAAGTTAAAATTAACTTTAATAAAATTAACATCAACTGTTATCAGGATTTTTTTGCATTTTGCCATAGAAGTAGTAGGATAGTACTCTATCCAGATTAATTTGTTAATGGATATTGCTTTTTAAAGTAGGTACTTGATAAGTATTTGTTGAATTAATGAATGTAAATTAAAAATCAGGAAAATATAATTAGTAGGGGAAGTCAATTCCAGGTTTAAAAATAATGCGGATATATAGACTATAAATAATACACCCTTGGCTTTGAACTTCCTGGTCTGTAATGTAGCAAACGGTGGGGCCTTAAAATACTTGCCAGGTGCGAAGACAAGTGGGAAATAGCCAACTAAATAATGCTGATGAATAATTTCTTAGTTTTTATTAATCAAGAAGAGAAAACATACCAGTTCCTCAGAGAAAGCACAAAGCATTTCATGTCATTTAGCAGCAAAAGAAGTTTCTCCTGTGGGTCTTCATTTTGGGGCACCAGGGGACAGGGCCTTCAGGCATCCCATCAGCAAATGCAGTCTCAACTTTCTCAAGGCTGTTTCTTGTACCCTTCTGTTAGGAGAGCTGTGGGTATCACACTGAACATAACCCGGGGGCCAGAACGATACAAGTCTGTGTATACATTCGTTCTGGTTCTGACTTGTTCTAAGCACAGATCCTGGGCTCTGGAGTACGTGGCTTTTAGACTATTCTCAGCCTTTAAGTGTCTGTAAAGGTGCCTCAGACAGTGAAGAGGAAGGTGAGTGGGGTTCATGCAGAAAGAGCTTGGCCCTCAAATTATCTTGTTATCGTTCATTTTATAGAACAGGGTTTTTGGTTTCGAATAAAGAATTTTCATTGCTAAAGAAGTTTGCATTTGACAGATTTAAGTGAGGGTATATCATTAAGCAATCCTTCACAGATAACACTTTCCTTGGCTCAGCTTTGGATAAAATTTAGACAGCAGACTTTTTACAGTTAGAGTCTGTGTGTGTTGTTCGTCCTCTGTGTGTATATTCTGAATTGAATGAAGACTAATCTTTGTTAGTGATTGAACTTGGAAATGGAACATTGCATCCTCTTTTGGAAATTAGCCAAGCCTAGAGGTACTGAGGGGAAAAAGGTCATTCTGGGGAGGTATGTAGTTTTACTAGGAGGAAAAAAATACTAATTTTACCATCAAAATATAGTGGTCAAGATGGGTTCAAACAATAGAGTCCAAGACTCTGAGCCCTGGCTTTGAGAAGTTGCAGTTTTAATAGTTTATCCCTCCACCTCTACTTCCAGTCCCAGGAGGAAAAGAACTTCAGATGTAAGGTTGGCTTCTTCAGGACAAATTCAGTAATTTGTTTGAATTTTTAAATCAAGTGACAGAAAAGAATGATGACTATCAACATACTAAAATTCAGTGTTTGGAGGGCTGTTTTATTTTGAGTCACACAAATAATGAGAAATATTGCTTATTATAATATTAGTAGGTTTTTCATTTGTACTATAAAAAGCAAATACAGCATTTCTGTGTCTGCTACAAAATCCTACAATCCCTGGATTATTATGTTTTATATGGCTTAATTAGCTTAAACTATATAAAAGTGCTGTTTTTATAGTTCAGAAATGGCCAAATATGTTTTGTTGTATTTAAGGCAAACCTGAAACGATTGGGTCTACAGACCTAAAGAGTAGTTTACTATTTTTATTTTCTTTTTTGAAACAGAAAAAATGCCCATCTTAAAGGCTGAAGCATCACATTATAACTCTGACTTAAATAACTTGCTGTTTTGCTGCCAGTGTGTGGATGTGGTATTTTACAACCCAGACTTAAAGGAGGTTGTGGAGGCCCACAAGATCGTGCTCTGTGCCGTAAGCCATGTTTTCATGCTGCTTTTCAATGTGAAGAGCCCTGCTGATATTCAGGATTCCAGTATCATCCGAACTACCCAGGATCTCTTTGCTATCAACAGAGACGCTGCACTTCCAGGTGCTAGCCAGGGTTCTCCAGGCAACCCACCATTACGAGTCATCGTTAAAGACGCCCTCTTCTGTTTGTGTTTATCGGACATTCTGCGCTTCATTTATTCAGGTATCTTGTCAAATGGTTGCGGTACATTCTCTTAAGCCTTTAAAATGAGGTATGCCTATGGTTCTCAGCTGTGTTGGTTAGTGTTACATTTATCTTCTTCCTGTCACCTGAAGTGAAGATCGTACCTGAAATAGTATTTGCTTATGTACAGGAAGGAATTGGTCCAAGCTTTCTATCTTCCTTATAAGTTTATTTGCCTTGGTTTTCAATCTACTTGTAAAAGCAATAATCTCTTTTCCTACTGAGGAAGAAATACCCAAAATGTGAAAATACAAGAATTTATTGTTCAGTTTCACTTTAAAGAAATAAAATTTTCCAAGTGTATATGAAAACGAGTGCCTATATCTTAAAATCTAGCTATATATTCACTTTTCTGTTTGACTCTTAGATTTTGGAAGGATTGAGGAGAGAAATTAGCAGGGTCATTGCATTCAATTTAGAAACCGGAAACAGTGTCTAAAGGTAGTTGAGGCTGAGATCTGATCAACTTTGATTATGACTATTTTAGGCAACTTTTTTTTTCTTACTGCACCCTTTTTATGATTCAGCTTATCCATTATTTTTATCCTTATCCTTTTTAAAAACTCAGTAGCAACCATATTTTAAAGAATAGAAGTTTAGTCTGAGTCATTTTAGCAAATGAAAGTCAATTAAGAATGGGGAAGAATGAATGCAAAGTGATGTTTAAAGTAAGCATCTAAATATACATATTCAGAGAACTTTATTTTTATTCTTGGGATCGTGTACTGATGAAATTTTAGGTTAAGGTCACTCGTTCTCTGAAATGTGTCTAGAGAAATATTTATAATCTGTTTTTAGATATCAAAATTGAGGACAGATAAGAAGTTTATAAAAGTTTACAAGTAAAGAAAGGAAGTATCATTTCCTATCAGAAAGTTTTGGGCAGCCTTCAGGTTGACATGATTGATGGGAAAAGCAAGATTACTTTTTTCATTTGGGTTGTGGTTATATAATTTTGTAACTGAATGATTGTGAAGAGTACAGTTGCAGCATGCCGATCTAAGTGGGTTAAAATATGTAAATCAGTAAAATATATTGTTAGGTGTTAAATCCATTGTTCAGTGACTATTGGCTTGGAAAGGCATAAATAACCACTCCTATTGGGCACAGCAGCACAATGCCTTCAATGTGGCAGGTTCTCTTAGTGTCGGTTGAATTAATGAGTAGACTTTAGTAGCTGCGAATCATCAAATGAATAAACCAGACTAAAGACTTCACTTAGTATTACAGATTTTTATATTTAAACCTCGTATCTCACAATTCAGAATTTAAGACTAATTTTGAAAAACCAAATGTTTACATGTAAAAAGAAAAAAATATTTTAATGATATGTTCAGAGAACTATGATGTAAGTGTTTGGCTTTTTTTCCCAGTGATTTTACTGTCAAAATTATGAATTATGTAACAAGTTTCCCACAATGTCCATTGAATACTTTCAAAGGCACACGAACACTTTGAAATCCATTATATTTTCTTTAATATTGTAGCAGTAAAATTGCTACACGTCTCTCCATATACAGAACCTGCTTGTCTTTCTCATAGGGACTGATTTTTTAAATTGCAAAATTAATATATGCAGATATGAAAAAGAGGAAAAGAAAAAGTTCTCATCCTCCAGTCTCAGTCCCCAGAGTCAGTTACCTATTACCAGTTTTTCATACGTTCGCTCTTATGCTATTTGAAAGAAATTAGATGTCGGGAAACTTGCTTTAATGAAAATGTAATCTTTTGTTACTGCTGTTTTTCGGGAACCGCAAATCATTCCCCATGGCTGGAACATAGAGTGGGAGACAATGGCAGGAAGGAGATGAGGCTGGCAAGGCTGGTGGGACCTGTTCCTGCCATTCTTAGAAGCTGTTCTAGGACTTTAAGCATAATCAGACTGGGTTTTAGAAAACTCAGCCGTGGTGATGGTGAGAGGAATGACTGGAGCATTTAAGACAGGAGTCCAGTGAGGAGCCACCGCCACCCCCACCCCTCCCCTTTCTGGCGATCAGCCTCAGAAAGGCCAACATTCTGACAACAGGTGCTACAATTTGTCCATCATCTGGGCCAGTGCCTTTCAAACCTTAGAGAGCATTTAAGTCACCTGGGGATCTTGTTAATGTGCAGATTCAGATTCAGTAGGCCCAGGGTGGAGCATGGGATTCTGCATTTCCAGCAGTCTCCCAGGTGATGCTGATGCTTTGGACCACAAGCAGTTGTAACACCTGCTCTTGAACGAACTGAGTACCAGTTACAGCCAGGGGATAAGGGAGTGGAACTCACCCCAGAGGCCCAGGAGAGGAACCCAGTTCTTAGTCTTAGGGCACAAAGTCAAAATGGGGTCAGCTATATTGTGCTCAGTGAGCTAAGTCAGACAGAGAAAGACAAATATTTTGTGATTTTACTTATATGCGGAATCTAAAGAACAAAATAAACGAACAAACAAAATGAAAACAGACTCATAGATATGGAGAACAAACTGGTGCTTCCTAGATGGGAGGGGGATTTGGGGCGGGGTGAAAAAGATGAAGGGATTTAGAAGTACAAATTGGTAGTTACAGAATAGTCACAGTGATGTGCAAAGTACAGCACAGGGAATATAGTCAATAATATTGTAATAACTATGTAAGATGTCAGGAGAGTACTAGACTAATCAGAAGGATTACTTCATACATTATGTAAATGTCTAACCACTAAGCTGTACACCTGGAACTAATATAAATAATATTGAATGTCAACTCTAATAATTAAATAAAATTAAAGAAAAAAAAAACTGCAGGAAAAGAACAAGGGGGTCAGCTGCAATGCTGACTGATGCAGAGAGCTACTCAGAGCTAGAGCTGTCAGTGTCCTGTCGTAGCCCCTGCTTGGAAGCTGGGAAAAATGGATGCTTAGCACTTGTGTGGAAATGAAGTAAGCCTGGGAATAGTGATTAGAGGGCTGAGGGGCATGATGGCAAGGAAAACTTGCTGATCTGTAAGCCCTTGACCTGTTCGGAGCTCGGACTTCTTAATCTGACACTGAGCTGTTGTATTTGTGCTCTGACCTCTCCTTGTATGCCATGGCCCAGCAAGAAGTGATGTCAGGCACGAGCAGGGCCACAGGGCCATTAACCTGGGGCTTCAGAGCAACAGCCTGATGCTGGTTGAGGAGAAGGGAAAATAAATGCTTCCGTAGGTACCTGTGAATTATTCTTTAATTATTCACAGAGTATAGCCTCGGACTAAAGCAAAAGTTAAATTATGTGTAAGTTATGTTTGAAATGTTAGTAAAACTGTATTTGCACAGTAAAGACAATTTTGAAAAATAGAAAATTTATTAAGAGAAAAAAATCAGCCAGATCCTCATTCTCAAATATCTAAACATTTATTGATGTTTTGTTTTATCTTCTAGTCTTTATGAATTGGGCTTCTTAAAAGATATATATTTTTTATCAAATCAAACAATTTTAAACCTACATTTTTTTTCTCAGAGACTTCTGTAAAGATGACAGGCTCACTTTTTTTGTTTTGTTTTTGTTGTTGTGGTTAAACATTGAAAACTTTTGAACAGAATACGAGTTTTAAGACTCGATTATGAAATGGTTTCCTCACAGAAGCACTGGCCTACTACAGTTATGTTAGGGGGCTGTCAAAGACAGGAGCTGTTGTGCTCACATCAGCCGGGTCGGTAAAGCAAAGGCAGAACTCCATGACATGGCACACTCTGGAATATTAGCAAACACAGGCTGAAAAACCATATTAAACCTAGATCATGCCCTTTTCTTTCAGTGAACCAAATTACAAAGAATGTCTTAATTAAAAAAAAATTAATTTTACATTAAAAATTTCTTTTTAATCTTTAGGAATTTGAAATTTTGTATATAAGGACAGTTGTGTCCTGTACTTAGGAAGGGCCCATTTGATAGTCTGGTTAATGTGTTAAACCTATGTATAAGATTTCAGTTTATTTTCCTATTCAGATTTCTGAGTAGACACTGGAAAAGTCTGTCTGTTTTGTATATGTTAATTTTGCATTGGATAACAGCTAACACTGCTTGATGTATAAGTATTTAATGACTAACACTAAAGAAGGAGTAATCTGAAAAGTGAGAGCAAGTGGTTTCCTGGTCTTCATAGAATAATCCATAAATGGCATACAATTGTAACATTCTTACAATACTAGACACAGTCTTTATGCTTGCAAATTCCTGAGTCACATGATCTCAGATGGTTAGGAATTGAAATATTTGTAAGAGCCTCAAGAATTTAGCTTTGAGTTCTTCCTGCCACAAATGGCCTGTAGAATTTTACATCACTTATTGAAATGCGGCCAGGGTAAATGAGTATGTGGAAGCACGCTTTCCTCTTCAGTCTGCATAGTATTCTCCAGCTCTTGGAATTCTGTGGCATGCTCTTTTCTACACTGCATAAAAATACAGCTTAGGACTGAGGAGTATACAATGTTTTCTAATTGTCTAAGTAAAGTAAATAAATGCTCTGAGAAGGTAAGTAAAGAAAAATCTCAGTTACGCAAGACAGATTAAGTTCTAGAGTTCTGCTGTACCTACAGCGTCATGCCTATCATTAACAATACCGTCCTGAACACTTAAAACTTTGTGGAGAGGTTAGATCTCATAGTAAATGTTCTTACTACACTAAAAAGAAAAAGAAAATCCTAGTCTAAGGATTGTTGTCTTTTTAGGACCTACAAGTATCAAAGATGATATGATTAGCATTTCTAATCATGGAAACAACCCGATCATTGGAGTACCCACCCTTATGAACTAGTCTTACTTTCATTTTTAGTTATTGGACCTTTCTTTGTCTGTTCTCAAACAGATCATTGGCCTATAGGGATTTTCCTGCTTCTAATTCCATATATTTAGATTTAATGATTGCTTTCTTTCAAATCTTCTGCATAGAGGTATCATATAGGTTTTATTTAGTTAATATAATTTTACTTTTAAAAGACAATGTCTGTTCTCTCATTTAACACTCCTCAGTGTAGACAATTAAAAATACCTAAACTTACTATTTGCTTTATTCCACTAACTCTGGATTTTGATAATGGATGAAATGTCTAAGGAAAGAGCTGTGGTCATCAACACTCAGTGCACATTATAATAACCTGGGAGGCTTTTAAAATTGATGTCTGGGCCCCTGCACCAGGAATTTGAGTTCAGTTGGTCTGAGGATGAGATCTCTACCAATAGCATTTTATAAAAGGTCTCCAGGTAAATGTGTAATGCACAGCTAGAGTTGAGAATCACTGCATAGAGTAAATTTTTTTGATTTGATGTCCCATGGCTTCTAAAGGGTTTTTCTGTTCCTGACATTTGTATGCAGACTTTAACGTCTATGTGTGCATGTGAAATTTTCTGGAGAGACAGTCTAAAGAATTTATCAGATTGTGAAAAGAGTATGTGACCTTAAAGTTAAAAATTATTAGCGCAGGAAGAAGAAAACTAAAACTAGGGACTTGTTCTAGACTGTACACCTTTGGGAATTTGAGTAGAAGGGGAACAAATGGAGAAATGAGAAAAAGAGTGATCGAAGGTGAAACAAGCGTGGAGTGCTAGAGCCATCGGCACCAGCTTGTGAGAACCGATTTGTTTATTCCCAAATCTGTGCTCTCCAATGTCATATTGGTAGCCAGAATTGGGCTCTGGTGAGAGTATTTACACCACAGAAATAGCAGATGCCTCAAATCAGGGCTCTCCTTCTCCCTCCCCATGCCCCCAGGAAACGCTGTAGTCATTATGAAGATTAGGGGAGGAGAAATGTAAAGATATGCCCGAGTGCCAAGTGCTGCCTTCCGATTAGCTTTAGATCTTGTTTGTATGGACTGGCTATAATTGCCTGATCTCATTGGTTCAATACGTGTTTATTATTGCCCTCTCCACTCCCCAATATCCATGAAGGCATCTGGATACGTGAAGGGAAACATCAGAAGAGATAGACGAAGAGCAGATAGAAAGGACCCCAAGTTACCCAGAGAGGTGAGGTGAATTCCTTAAAGTCACATCCGTGATTAATGGCAGAGATGGACCTAGAATCTGGGTCTCCCAACTATGTCTGCCACACTACGTCTTTTCAAATTATATTTTTAGGAGTTAGGAGTTTCTGTAAGCCATAGGATGAACTGGGTTGATCTCTCAGAATATCGTGATCAGAACTGTACTTTTGGAAACTTATCAGCATGGAGTAATGGGGTAGATTTGATGAGGAATAGACCAACTGGGAAGCAGGGAGGCTGCTGTGGGCCAAATGAGAGAGGTGCTTGAGGAAAAGGTGAACTTTTGCTGACCATGGAAAAGGAATTTCCTAAGAGAAAAAAGGGGCTAACAGAGTGTGAAATGAAAGTGAAATGAGCCTAGGAAGAGATAGCTTGGAAATGGGTTGGGGTGAAGACAAGGTGAGGAAGTGAATAGGTGGGGTGATTTTGCTCCAATGCCACGGTCATGTAGCTCATCAGAAAATTATCTAGCTCCCCTTTTCAGGTTGTTCTGTAGAGATGGCAATGGAACATTATGTGACGCTGACAATACATGAGACCTTTGGAATGCATTGTTCCTACTTCCTATTCCTCTACCTGATGATAGTCACTGCTCTCTATGATAAGTATGATTTAATTCAACCTTAGAAAAGACCACATCTGCCTTCTTACCAGGGCAAGAAAATAATTTGGATGTTGGACTACTTGAGATGGTAACTCGTATTCTGGCCTTTGCTGTTATCACTAGCTCACCACCTACTACAGAGGGGTGGCAGCTGTCCAAGGAGGAAGTTTTTAGGATTTGAATAATTTAGGAGAAGGCAAACCGATTTTTTAAAAAATGTGAGAGCTATTTAAATGTTTTAGTGTAATTACAAAGATATATATTTGGTAAAGAAAAATTAGAACACTATAAAAGAAGAAACATTGATATCTAATAAGAGATTTATTTTTTGTCCCACTTTAACAGAAAAATTCAATATAAATTTGTTTACAGGTGCTTTCCAGTGGGAAGAATTGGAAGAAGATATCAGGAAGAAGTTGAAAGATTCTGGGGATGTTTCAAATGTAATTGAGAAAGTTAAATGCATTTTAAAAACACCAGGAAAGGTAAGTTAGTTTATTGTAAGTTATTTTACTTTGACTTTCTCTGAATTATAAGTGATACACTATGATGAATATAATATCGAATCATGAGAAGACTCAGTAGACGGATATTTTCCTTAAGTTTATTTTTTACCATTTATCTCAAATTTTAATTCATGTAAGAATTAAAATATATGTCATATCTTTAAAATGTTGACTTGTGGATTCCATCCTCTGAAAATTCTCCTAGTGCTCAGGGAGTATGCAATCTATGTCAAGAATAAAGGGCTGTCAAATTTGTCCAGTTACAGCTAAGCTTGTTGGAGGGAGTACTTGCTCACTCCTCACAATTTAAGTTCAGGTAGTTCTCAGGAGCAAGGCAGTTTCTGTGATGCCTTTTTCAAGAGTTCTGAGAAATCTGTTTGAACAAGTGAACAGTTAAGGGTTTATTTTTCATCTAATATAGGTTCAAAAGTATAAGCTTCAAAGATTATAAAAATATAGGCTTTCTGTATGGTCATAAACTAGTGCATGTTAAAACTCTAGTCATTTAGATTGTATAGAGTCTATAAGGGCTTTAAAAGTAAATTTGTTACATTTTAAAACAACTAAATTACACAGTTTGGCCACTGTACTCTAATTTCAGATTCTGTGATAAACAAATTGGTTACAGTAGATAAAAAGCTAAGTTATGTGCAATGCCTACTAGACTGTAGGTTTATATTAGATATAAGTAAAAAGTATTATTCCTTTAATTTTTTTCTGCAAATGATTTTGTCAGTTCTACAACCTAACATTTTGAGTTAATATTTTAAAATGTAAAATTGTACTAGCTTTTAATGAACATTCCCCAACTATTCTTTAATTGTGAAATAGACTTTTTTTTTTTTTTGACAAAGTAACATGAAATGAAAGGGCAAGACCTTTCTTTTCTTATTCTAATAACACATCGAAGCAGGTATACAGAAGCTGTCCAGTTTGATAGATGTGTGGCACTGTGATAGCTCCTTCTGGTCTAATTCAACTGAGTAATGATTTTGTAGAAATGTTCACATAAACCTGCATTCTGTTTTTCAAAAGTTCTCTAGATTAACTAGTTTATGGACAAGTGAAAATGTACATCATGTACATCTGTGTTCTCTCCAAACTCCTGCCCTCACATTCAAGGCGTAGGTGGCAAGGGAATCTGTTTATATAGATGTGTGTGTATGTATGTATGTATGTATATATATATACATGCATACACACATAATATACATTTACACAGAATTCATGATATACAAACCCATAACCTTTATATGAATGGTTAGAACAGAAGTGTGGCCTTTTGTTCTAAGCCTGAGCCTTTCCTTGGGTTTGATTCTGAACACAGTCATTCCTTTGAGTACTGAGAACAAAATGAATTCTTGCTGGTGAAGGGGCGGCTAGGGGCTGTATGAGTCCATGATATTGAACTAAATTCTTTTCTTTACATGGGAAGAGAGAAGAGTTCTTTGTGCTTTCTTCCTGTGCTTTCCTGGGGTAAGGGTCTCTCTCATTCATGGAGTATGACACGGGGATGTAACACTGAATTTGAAATCAGGAAATGCATATTTAAATTATGCTGCCACGAATTATCTCTGTGGCTTTGAGCAAGTCTTCTCAGGCTTTCTAGAAAATGAGGGATAAAATTGGATAATTTCTTAAGTCCCTATACCTCTCAAGTTCTATGATGCTTTTTGACTGTTACTCTCTGTGTGGCAGTCACATGGATCCTCTCCACCAATTCCTTCAGTGTGTATTAAAGTATATATAGGATCTGAGAATGTACTTTATAAGACTGAAATTTGTATAATCCTGTTTTGTTTCTCTGTCTTGCTCATGGATAGCATTCTGGAGTGTTTTCTTCCTTGTCAGGAAGAATATTTTTTCCCCCTCTCAACAATATTTTAACTTTCCAGCATAGTAGATTAATCTGGAGTGGGGAGTCGGTGACATTTATTCTTAATGCTAAAGTGGTATGCTTGATTATTTTTTTAGGGATAAATCTTTCTGTATTCCCTGGCTAGGCAGGCAGAGGTCAGAGTTCTGGCCTGGGCTGAAGTTCTGCGATTCAGCAGGGGAGATGGCTGGAGGGTGAGGGAAGAGGGGCTGGCTCTTAACTCCTGGGATGTCTGAAAGATGACAGAAATGACACAAAGCACCAGATCCTGAGTGGGAGCAGAGGAGGGCTGGAGACCACTAGGTCAGACAGAGGCACTGTTACTGGAGTCCATCAGCTGGAGTGAGAAGGTGTGAGAGGACGGATAACCATGGAAGAGGTTCTCTGGAGCTCCAGATCAGAGATCCAGGTAACCTTTTACAGATTCCAGCAGTCCCTGCTGTGGCTAGGAATGGTATTATAAAATTGTAGATTAAGATGGAGATGAACCAGTTTATCACTCTCTGGTATTTTAATAGTGATCTGGTAAGCAGTAGGATGTGGTGTCATAGAGGAAAAATTGGTATTTTTTATTAATTCCGAGTTAAGTCATTGTGTATGTACTTTCTTAATTAGTGAACAAATGAGCATGTTGTGTATGTAAACGTATTTTTCTAGGCATTCATATGAGATAGGACCCTTGGGGACTTAGGACCCCACAGCTTCTCGGCCATAGAGTTGAGTTTTCACTTAGCCAATTCATTCAGTACTGTGAATGCTGCATTGCGCGATGTTGCTCATTGACAGGTAGCAGATGTAGTTCTTAAGGGTAGGCTTCCATGAAAGCTATGATCAGAGATCATTATTTCTTCAGATATTTAGCACAGTTTTTCAAATTCTCTAACTAGCCCATATATATTAGCAAAGCTTTTTGTATAACATTTACCCTTGTATTTTTGGGTTTTTTTACAGATTAATTGCCTAAGGAATTGCAAAACCTATCAAGCCAGAAAACCTCTGTGGTTTTATAACACTTCTCTCAAGTTTTTCCTTAATAAACCAATGCTTGCTGATGTTGTCTTTGAAATACAAGGTATGGTTCAATTTTTACAAAGTTTATCGTTCACTAGATTGTTTTCTTACCTAACTTTTTATTTCAGCTTTGACTATTTTGGGTGTAGGAATGACAATTCTCCGTTGTAGGATGTGAATTAACACTGACTGAATTTTAAGAAAATCTTCCAGGGAAATGAAGTATTTTATTAAAATAAAAAATATATTTTTTCCTTAGTTTTTTTCCTCCTTATCATATGTTTCATTAACTTTTAGGGACCAGCAAGGGAAGAAGTGGTCTGTATTATCACCCCATTAAATATGTTTGTTTATTTCTTTAAGGTCCCAGTTTTTGAGCCCTCTGAAGCCAGCTCCCTTAAAATTATATTTATTACCTACAGCTCATTTTATTCAGCTCTCTTCCTTTCATTTGAGCACGGGGAACTAACCATGGGCTGGTGATCATACGTGGCTTACACCAGGTGTCTGTAGGTATTGCTACATTGATTCTTCCCAGCACTCTGAGAATTATCACCAGAGCAACTAAGAGCTGCTTTGTTATCTCTGTAGGAAAGTAATGTTACCTAATTTTAATAAATGTGAGCCGTTTTAATGCCCATTATTGATTATTTGCTTGGATAATTTTTAGTAGATTAAAAGCATGGTCTTAAATATGAATGTCAGATACCTTCAATTATGCTAGAAGGAGTTGTTTTCAAATGAAATAACTAGAACTTCAGGTGGGCTATTACTAAAAGGAAGATAGAATTTTATGTTATGGTAGAGATGTATGGCAGCTAACAGTCATTCAACTTTTAAAAAATTTCACCCTGAAAAGTTCATTTTACTTTTAATTTTGGCCAATTGCCAAGACAAACTGAATTGGGAACTTTCCAGAGTGCTTTCTGATAAGCTACCATCAATACTGTCTGCAGTGTTAGCTTGGGACACTGAGAATGGGACACTAAGAGTGACTTTAAAATACATAAAAAATGATTTGGAAAAAAACCTAACAAGAGACCAAATCTGCTTATTTGCATAGGAGTTATTAACACCTGTTTGCATAGGAGGCCCTTACATCAAACATTATGTTAGTACAACCGGAAAAGATTTTCAAAGGGAATATACAACACATGAAAATATATGTTATGTTAAGAGAAAAGGAAGAAGCAGTGACGTGGAGAATCCTTTCTCCTTATAATCTCTGGCTTTTCTTCCATGATTCCACCTACAAACCCTTTACAAACACTTGCTCACACCCCCACCTGTGCGGAGGCTGAGTCCAGAAGGGCTGGAGGGCTGGTTGTATGAACAGCAGCGGCTGTGATACACCTTGTAGCCTCTCCAGCTCCAAAACCAAGGCCTCCCAAGGATTTGGGAGCAAAGAGAAGCAGGAATGGGTGGAAGCAGGAGCCAGCAACAGTTTGTCTGCCATCATCTGGAGGTGAGACAAGCGCAGCTTCTACAGAGCGTGGGGAGGGCAGCTTCCAGTGTGTAGAAGGCAGCTGTGCTGTCTCTGGAGGAGGCAGACTCTTTGGTCTGGTTGGGATCTTGCTTGGGTAAATATTTACCATATAATAGGTTTGGCTGTGTTACTTTACATTTCTGATCGTTTGTTTCCTTGCCTGTAAAGTGGGGATACTAATTTCTACCTGGTAGCGTGGTCACAGAGATTGAGGTGGTGTGTATCAAGGTGTATTTGGAGACCTGACTGGTGGACCCCCTTCCCTAGCCCTTGCCGTGGCATCCAGCACTGGTGAGTCAGTGCATGGTTCCCCCTGAACCCAGGGCCTTCTCAGATCTTTTTTTTACAATGTTCCAGGCCATCATCAAAAACTGGCTGGAATTGACATGGGATTATTTACTATCCTTTTAATAGTCATCAAAAAAATACTACCGCCCCCAATTTGTTGTTTGCGTTTCTGTCTTTTTCCATTAAATAATTATTTAAAGAAGCTATGATAGCAGTTTTAAAAGTAGTCTTGGTAAACATTTAGATCTGATATAGAAGGATAGGAGTTTCCATTTGACATTTGAAACTGCATCTCATAAAAAGTGCTTTTACATTCTGTCATTGTTTACTTAAGCAGTACATATTCTAACTAGGCAAGTTTGCAATTTTCAGAATAAAACAAAACATTTCTGAAAATCTCTTAAAACTTGTCAAGGAAATGTGAAGAAGGTATAACAAATGTACTTTAGTATATAATAACAACAAAAATCTTTGAGGATCTATGGAAAATTACTAGAAAACTTGGGGTTTTAAATTTTGTTTTGCTCTTAAAACTCTTTTCCTTTAAAAAAATGCTTCTTAGAGCTATACACCTATTAGATACAGCAAAGGAAAGATACTTTAGGCCTTGGCATTTTCAAGGAACATGTTAATCTTTTAACTAGAAAATTGATTTTTTTCCCCTCCCCGAGTAATTTTTCAGCTCTATCTTATTGCTGTTTAGTGTATAAACACTACATTGTGTTTATTCAGAATGTTTTATACAGTGTTTATATATTGAGTAATTTTTCAGCTCTATCTTATTGCTGTTTAGTGTATAAACACTACATTGTGTTTATTCAGAATGTTTTATACAGTGTTTATATATTTGTACAGTTTATATACAGTGTTTAAAAATATGGCTGTACTGAGGTATTGTATTACAGTTTCACGATAGGACAATATATAACACCAAAACAGTAGTTTAAAAAGGTGAGAAACAAGTCGTTTTCCAAGCTTAATTCCAAGCTTGAAATTGGCTTGAGAATGCTAATTTAAGGTACTGGGTGTTTCACTGCTGATTTTGTAACCACATTATCCATGGAAAATTTGTTAAATTCCAAGGTTACCTACCAAATTCATTCCCCACCCTATTCACTTGGTATTATTGGCCAATCTTAAATTCCTCTGCTTAACCCAAATTATAGTTTATCTGGTTTGTTTAAGTGATGCTTCTAATTTTCTTTTTTCTTTTTTTCATGGTCCCCTATTTAAGATTTTAAAACCTTCAAATTACAAGTCAAATTGCATTACCTGTTTGAATTCTTTGTTAATTGCTGTGTACAAATATAGCTAGCATGCTTTGAGAATGGAAACTGGTCGTCTTGTAGATGGACACTGACATTGAGGGCAAGTGGCCTAAAGGCAAAGAGGCAGGGAAGGGAAGGGGCGCAGAAGGAGGGAGGGTGTCTGCTAGCAGGTGCGTGACAACCTGCTCACTGTGGCCCCTTCTCTCTGCTCCTGTGGGAGGTTTGCCTATGAAATCACAGTGCCACGCAGTGAGTTCAAAACTGGCAATGTTGGGAGACACTTGTGAATCCCGAGAGATTACCGGCTTTGAAGAAAGCCAGTGGAATTTGATGGAACTCTTCTCTTCTTTTCTGTTGAACTTATCTAGGCTAAACTGAAGGCTGGCTGTGGAATCATGGTTTCCTAAGGTGGTGGGAGTGTTGAGAACTGCTTCTCTACCCGCGAGCCCTGTGTGACACGTGTCCCTTCTGGCAGAGCCTTGGTGTGGCAGCACAGTAGCTGGAGAAGCAAGCTACTCTCTTTACTAGAGAGCCAGTTTAGTTTAATGAGCTTCAGTGAGAGATGTGGGCTGAGGGGCCCTTAAATTTTAAAGTACCTCTGGCTCTCTCACAGAGGCAGATATTGTTCATTTAAGAAAGAGAGGTTCTTTAGGGAGCTAGTATGCTGGGCAGACAGCAGGGGACTAGGCCATGCCTTTCCATTTCCAGAAAATCTGAAATGCTCTCCTTGGCTCCACAAGAGAGTCCCTTGGCATTCCTTGAATTGGCCAAAAAAGATAATAGCATTGTTTTCTTGGAAGGCACACGGGCAGGGATGGGTGGTGGTATTTCAAGACAATTTGAAAGGATTAAAGGATAGATGTTCCATTATAAACACATAAAGCAAAATATTTCAGTGTTTCTATTTTCAGGAAATATAAACTAAATAACAAATAACTGCTGACTTGCAAATCGTTGGTTTCAAAGTCAACTTTTGAACTCTTTTTTTCGATTAAAAACTAAAAAGTCTCTGAGTTAATGCTGGTTGTCAAACCCCAAAATTTGGTTTCCATGTATCAGCTTAGCTGTGCCTAATACAATACTACTCTAATTAGAAAAAAACTTGTAGAGTAATAACTCTGCAAGCTTATCTTGCTTGGCTTTGTTTCCCTTTTGAACCTTGCAGGTACAACAGTGCCAGCCCACAGGGCCATCCTGGTGGCCCGTTGTGAAGTGATGGCAGCTATGTTTAATGGGAATTACATGGAAGCAAAGAGTGTTCTGATTCCAGTTTATGGTGTTTCCAAAGAGACTTTCTTGTCCTTTTTAGAATACTTGTATACAGACTCCTGTTGCCCAGGTAAGCAGCATAAATGTTATATAATATCTCACAATTCTTTTTTTGTCACCCATTTTGATAAACTGCCTTCTGTAAAATTTGTTTTCACTTAAAGTTTGTCAGAGTTGACATCATGGAATGTGCTAAATTAGCAGGTGGAGGTGGTGTTGGGACAACAGTGAATTTTCAGTCCGTTCGAGTGGAAGAGCAGTGATTGGGTACTTCTTATGGGCTCTCAGACTCTGACATAAGTTCACAGGTCCCAGCCAGCAGCACCAACAGCTGGTGGGCCCTGCGGGTGCCTTGGAGATGGAGGTGTCTCATGCCCAGTGGTCAGTTCAGTTCTACAGATTGGAGCAGAGACCTCCTGCGAGCACTATCCCTTCCATGAGAAGCAGAGGATTGGACAACTGCTTTTGTAGTTCTGAATTCTGACTAAGGCACTTTTAAGGACTTTCAATATTCTGAGACCTCCTTGGTCATCTCTCGGGCCCAGAGGATGTGAGTCTTTTAAAGGCCTTCTTCTGACTTCTCCTAAAGTGAGACTCTCCTAAAGCTGACTTCTCCAAAAACTTTTCCTAGGATGTTTAGAATCCCAATGGACTGTAGGATTTATTTCTCTATTCATGACCTAGAACCATCTTTGACTAAGAACTAACTCTCTATGGCACCTTCAGGTTGGAACAAATCTTGCAGGTTTTCACTAGCTGGAGGCACCTTAGAGAAATTGCAGAATCCTTTCTATAGATAGGCCTTTTAGGATGCAGGCACGGGAGCCCCCTTTGATTAATCTTCATCTTTTGGCCACCAGATGGCTCCGACCACAAACACAGCTAGAATAAGGCCCCAGTGGCTTCCTCTAGGGCCCAGAGATCTTGATTACAGGACTCTCCAGGTACACTAGCAAATATAAAAAGAAAGCATACATTTCAGACCATACCTCCCTTCAGGTTTACTACTTTGATTTTTAGATTCGGAATGTATGCTACATTTGTTATTGAAACCTCTTAATTTTTAAAGAAGTAATGAGCCCTCTAGTAAAAGGTTTTAGGAGCTCCCCCTGAAAACGATCTATTTTTAATGGAATTAATTCTGGTCTTGCAGCTAGCTGGAGTATTTTGGAGTCAGTTTGTTATTGCTGTCAGTGGTAAAGACTGGCTTATCATTTTTGCTTAATAAAAATGAAAGCACTGATTCTCATCAGAATAAGTGTTAATGTTTATTTTATTATTTAAATACTGGCAAATTTGTATAATAAATTTCAAAATTTGACCAGATTTGAAATAATAAGAAAATTTGGTTTCTCATCATTCTCTTACTAGAGTAATTGACACTTTGATTTTTAGGTTTTATCTTGCTAATTAGAAAAAATGCTCAGAAAAACAATAATAACTGTAGGACAAAGCACTTTAAAAATTGGTAAAAGGCGTGGGGGTAAAATGAGTGTGAAGGCTTTAATTGTTTTTTAAATGGAGTAATAGTTTAGAATGCTGACTCTTTAAAGGTTTTTTTCTAGACATTCTATCCTACTTTAGATGATACAGTCAGCATATTTTTGTTTTTCATTGTTTTGTTTTAGGTCATAAAAGAAGTGGTTTTATTGTCCATTTTTTCTTATTTCTCTTCTTGCATCAGCTGGCATTTTCCAGGCCATGTGTCTCCTGATCTGTGCTGAGATGTATCAAGTGTCCAGACTGCAGCACATCTGTGAGCTGTTCATCATCACACAGCTGCAGAGCATGCCGAGCAGGGAACTGGCATCCATGAACCTCGATATCGTCGATCTGCTCAAAAAAGCCAAGGTAACTGGCCCTATGTCTCTGCTTGTTTTGTGTGTGTTTTTTTTTTAATCTCATAAAAAAATTATATTACTCTTTTCAAAGTTCTGTTTATTAAGAGATATATTAGTACCTGTCTTAGTTTAGAAGTGTGGCTAAAGTGCCCTCATAATAATTTCTGTGGGTAGGTAATTTTGAAGAATAGGGTTTTTTAGCAATCCCTTACTAAGGAGGAAGAATTTGCTGATATGGAATTCTTTCAAGTGAATGGCCCTTATTAGAGTCATTTGAGTGGTGTTATATATTGTCACGTAGACATTATAGGAAATAGAATTTACATTGAATTTCCCTAAAATGATGATATCTTAGGTTTCCTGAAAAGAAGATGACAGGATTGGTCCATACATACTGATAGAATCGATTAGGCTAAACTGATTTATTTGTTCATTTATTCATTCATACAGCCACTTCATGTTTTGAAGTTCCAATTGTTTGTAGGAGGTATTGTGTACTTCATTAATCTTTACACACCTTTTGTTGATCTATCTCACAGTATCAGGAATATAATCAGTAAAAACATTTGAGTTGAGAATCACTACAGTACACCATGCTTTCTGGCCTCTGCTAAGCTCAGGGCCTTTTTGATTTTAATAATTGTATTGCTGCACTTTCTAGGGAAGAAACAGAGTTTACATATTCAACTAATTGTGACTGACTGTAGTTACAAAGACCCTAGAATATGAATCTGACAAAGGACTGGCCTAGGTCTGGAAATAAACTAGGTCTGCTTTCTTGACATTTATTTCTGGGACTCTCAGATGTTGTCCCAGTCAAACATCTGCCATCTCCTCCTTTCCGTTCTCGTTTATTCCTGGAAGCAGGGAGTGTATCCAGATGGGTCATCCAACCCTCGGTTATTCAACCATTTCTTCGCTTGCCCTCGGACAGTTTTAAGGCTCGCAACTGTCGTGGTACACATATATACTGAACTTGTCGTCAGTTGAACCTTCCTAGGTCTTTTCACAGGAATATATTTGATCCATCGTTACAGACTATCAGAACTATGTAAAATGTTACCTGGCATATAACCTATTGGTTAACCCTATCAATTTTGGCATCCAGATTTAAAATATGTGACAAGTCTGTCTTCATCCAAGTTGTTGAAATAGAGCCAGATAGTGGGGCAAAGGACTGACTCTGTAACAGCTAAAACCTGGCGTCCAGGCTGAGATGAATTCATTAATTGACATATATATTTCTGTGCATAGGTGGGAGCTCACTTAAAGCATCTAGGTCATCTCTTACTATCTTCTTAACTATGTTGGAGTTCATGTCTCATAAATAAGTCTTAAGATCACATATATTTAATATTAGGAATAAAAACAAATTAAAAAAATCCAGTAACCCTGTAATACATTTACATTGAGCTTGAGATAAATAGCTACCCTCTAGATTTAATTTAAAAATTCTTTTTTATTCTTTCTAGCATTTTCACAACCTCAGTTCATTTTTGATGTATCATTTTCATACTATGCTAACAAGTCTGTCAATCTTGTTTAAAAAATGGGCACAGCTTATCTTTCCTTATCTTGTAGTATCCTTTTAAATAGTTCGTGCGTAAGAGAACTTCCTGTATGGTTGCTCTAATTTCTTTTGGTTCCTCCCCTCCCAAACACCCACGCACCCACACACACACACACACTGTTCCTCATAGCGTCATTTATGTTTGCATTGTCAGAAACTCTTCCTGACCCGTTTTCCCTGAGTGTGGTTTCTGACTATGTGATTATTGCTCTTTTTTCCTTGAATTATAAAAGTCTAAGATAACACTTTTTTAATTCTGCTGGTTTTTTTTTAAAGACTTTTCTATTTGCTGGGATGAAGCCTGCATTTACCAGTTTTTCTCTGTTTTAATCCTGGTAGTTCCTAATTTGGCAATTATGGTTCCTAGATAACAGGATAATTTTCTCCCCAAGTTTTCTTTGAAGTTTCTAGCTTTATAGTATACCAGCCAGTTCGTCCTGTGGTCAGAATTTAGTTAACCATTTCCTCACTTTTTCTCTGATTTCTAGGAGGTGAAATTGTCTTTTAGCAGATGTAGACTTCCAGTAGCTCTCTGAATAATTGAAATTTCCAATCCTTCTATCATTTCTACCAGTTTTGTGTTGTGTATCAGGAAAGTATCATTCATACCTTCAATATATATGAGGAGTTTTGGTATTCTCTCACTTTCCCCTAACCTATCTCAATTTTTTACCTTGATTCTACCTTTAGATTTGTGTATTTCCATCAGGTTGAACTCCTGACCTGTAACAGAGGCTTCTTTCTCTTAATCAGATCAGTTTGTTCAGATTGAGGTAGAGATTTCCTTATCTCTACTCCCCTTTAAGCCCTGTCTAGCCAAACTCATGATTCCTATGAAGTTCTACTTACTCTCATATTAAAGTTTTAAACTCAACTTCTTATAATCTGTGCATTAATATTTGGCTGCGTCAGGCCACCCATTTTGTTTCTAATCTTTTCCTGGTGAGTTTCTGGGTACTTTCTCCACTATCATTATTCTTTACAGAGTTATTTGGCTTTATGGTTTTCTTTAATGCCTTTCTTTTTTATTCTGTCATTTATTTTAGGATGTTTCTCATATAATATTTTTGAGATGTCATTAAAAGAGCTATAGTTAGCCCAAAGGTAGAAACAACCTAAATGCCCATCAGCAGATGAATGGATAAACAAAATCTCTATACATACAATGGAATATTACTGAGCCTTAAAAGGATGAAATTTTAATACATGTTGCGACATGGATGAACCTCGAAGGCATTATGCTAAGTAAAATAAGCCAGGCAGATAAAGGACAAATACTGTATAATTCAACTCATATGAGGTACCTGGAATAGTCAGATTCATAGAGGTAAAATAAAATAGTGGTTACCAGAGACTTGGGGTAGGAGGTAAAGGAGAGTTATTTAATGGATAAAAAGTTTCAGTTTGGAATGATAAAAAAAAGTTCTGAAAATAGATAGTGGTGATGGTTGCACAATAATGTGAATGTACTCAATGCCACTGATCTGTACACTTAAAGATGGTTATATATATTTTATCATAATGATAAAAAAAAAAAAAGAACTACACTCGTGTACCAAAGTTGCCTGCCAGCAAGTTGTTGTAATCTGAATTGAGCGGTCAGGTGGATCAGAGAATACACTTATTGGCACCAAGACGGCGATGTCGTGGCCATGTTGCTCTGAGATACCCCTTCATTAGCTGTCGGAACTCAGAATGAGAAATGTGCTGGAAATCCTGTTCAGCATAACTGTACATCTGAGATAAAAGCAACTCTTCCCATAGAAATATTTACACATTGCAGCCTGTACCCTTAGCCTGATGACATTTCTTCCTCAAAATAATTTTTGGTTTGCTCCTCAGGTGAATTTGTTTAGATTTGACCAAGTATATACCTTTGCTAACCATAATCTTATCTCTGCTACACAGATAGAAGTGAGGTTAGTGAACACCATGACCTTAGATTAAAAGCTTAAACTAAGTCCCCAAGAACCTCAAATAGTATTTGTTAGAGATGCAACCACTCATCTGCTTAAAGACATTCAGCCACTCCAGCAGCAGTGGCTTGTTACTCACTCGATTCAGTTTCTTCATTGATGCAATTTTATTATTATTTGTTATTAATGCTCCTCTTTCCTTTCTGTTGTCAGAGTAGGCTCAAGGCAACATCGTGTACAGACACATTAAACATGGATTTGGGCCGTCCATGAGTTCTCTCTGATCTAATCATCATATTGATGGTCATTATGTACAATATTGTTTTACTTTCCATTTTTCTTGCAGTTTCACCACTCTGATTGCCTTTCAACCTGGCTGCTTCATTTCATTGCCACTAACTACCTCATCTTCAGTCAAAAGCCTGAATTTCAGGATCTTTCAGGTAGATTGCCAATTACTATGTTAAAAGAAAACTTTATGTTCTTTGTTCTTAGATTTGAGACATAATTTGTAGAAATAGTAGAGGTTTTCTTTTGTAATGTAAAACATTTCTTTTAAATATGCAGTGCAGTAATTGAGGACACTGTGACTTATAGTCACCTGTGTCACATAAGTAGATTGACCTGTGTTATTCAGGAAGTTTTCTAATGATTGTTTTATTGCTCACAATCATTTTTAAACGCATTTTTTCCTTAAGTATAGAGATAAGATGGCCTCAGGTGACATTTGGTTTTAATAAACGAGCTCTTGTTTTTAACCACCCAAGGCAGAAGCAATTAAACAGTACAGATTTAAAACTTTTTTTGCAAAGGAATCGTAACTATTATGTGTTGTCTATAATATATAGTTCTATTGTACTGATATCTATATCTATTAAGTATATCTATATAGGAGTTGACTGTATTACTTGGGAAGAACATTTTTTTTATTGCTCAAAGAGCGTTGCAAAACTTACTGAACAGGTAATTTTTAAGATAAATTATAAAGATTAAAACCAGTCAAAGGTTGAGCTTCTTCATGTTGCATAAGAGGAAAGAAGATGAAAATAGACTGGTCATTAGAGTAGACATTCAGTCTAGATACAGGTTTGCTCATCATGTTACCTAGAATAGACTCAAGGAATAATCAGGTTAAAAGGAAAAAGAAATTAAAGACAACTTAGTCAAGTAGTTTCAAACTCTAAACAGAACTATCCTAAGAGACGCCTGAAGGTCTTCCACGGTGGGGACAGGGAGTGGGAAGTGGGTGAAGAAAGAGGAGGGAATGAAGCAGAAAAGTGAAAAGAAGGAAAGGGAAGGCTAAAATTTGTAGTTCTTGGACTCACCCTTCCCACCTTTAACTAGTTCCACTTTTATCTGTTTTGTATCTTAGAGTTTTACATAAAACTTTACTTGTAAGAGAATCTGCTGCTAAAAGATGTGAAAATCTCTGGTTTCATTGTACAGTTAAGGAAACCAAGAAATAACACAGTCAGTTTTGGGCAGATGTGTTGACAGATGTATTCAGCCAGTCAGCAGGCATCCTCTGCCTGTTGGGAGCATCCTTACATAGAATTCAGTTGTTAGTGCCGTAGAGTAACATAATAAGTCAAAGCAGAACAATGGATATTTACTAACCATTTATACTTTGTGCAAGGAAAAAAAAGCCCATTCATAAAGATAAAGCATGCTCTGCTTGCTGTTAGCAGGGACATTCTTATACAGTTAGTCTTTTTTTTTCCCCCAAGCAAATGAATACTTTTATTAACATGGTAATTTTCTAATACATGGTAAGGTTTTGACCTCAAATACTTGTCAGTTCTGCTACTCAGATGAACTTACAGCTGGGCAACTTATGAACCTTGAAGACACCTAGTTCCTGTCCACTTTAAGGTTCAGTGCAGACAGTCCTTGCTTTTCTTCCCTAGCCCCTCAAGGACTTGCAAATATCTCTTTCTTATTATACCCAGAATCCCCTGAAATACATCAGGGTATTACCTCAACTTGTACAGAATACTCAGATTCATCCTCCATTCTAGGTTCCCTGTCAAATAAAGCTGAATTAGGTTGTCCAAACAAACTGACCAGACAGGTTACATCAGATAGCGTGACACATAAAATTCAGTTTTGAGCAAGATACACCTCTCAGTCTTTAAGAAGTCAGTTACAAATGAAATGAATGAACACTTTGATTTTAGAATCACCTTCATTATGCCACTTTAGGTTACCTTCATTTGTAAAGGAAGAATAATCATTTTCCACTAACCGTCTTGTATACATGTGTAATACACATGAAGAGTACTATAGCAACGTTGGCAGAAAGATACTCTTTAAATCCTTTGAGTTATTAATTTTTATTTTATTACTTATACAATTACCTATAACATATATTATGATCACCTGGCATGGTGAAAAGCAGAACTCCAAGGTGTATTTTGAGAAGACGGGGTAAGAAGATGAGGCCGTGTCAGTGATTGTCTTACATTCCTTTGATGGGAATCAAAAGAATATGGCAAGTACACCGCATCAGTGGTACCTGTTTATGTCCAGGACCAGCTGTGATGCATCCTCTTGGGCAGAGAATAAAAGCCCCTTGTGGATAAGAGAGAATTTGATAGTCTCAGTAGGTAGTCACAAACTGGTAGTGTGTGAGTTGAATATAGTCTGCCAAGGTGTTTTATTTGAAGCACATGATTTTTTGTTCCTTTCTTTCCTTAAGTTAGTATCAACATTTAAAAATTGTAATGTCACATTTTAAAATCCAAATTTTTGGCTTATTTCGAAATGTTGGAAGATCTAGCTACTCTGGGCCCTTGTTCCCACACGACAGCAACCTGGAACTGAGTAGCATCTGACCACTTAAAGGAGCATGTTCCCCAGAGTGTCACAGTCCCTTTTCCTCTAGATTGCCTCACTCTTGGCCTCACTCACATGGTCACTTGAAGTTGAAAAGGGTTCTCGTCACAATCACTTTACAGCTTTCTTAAAGAATTGTCCATTTCGGTTTCAAAAATTATCAAATTGTTATTGAAAATCAGCAAATTGTTTTTTCTTAACTGAGAGTTTTTCTTCTTTAGAGGTGTTTAGAAATTGATAGGTGCAACTAGAAAAGATCTCTTGTCAGTGCTGGCACTGATACATCACTGATACACTGGCACTGATACATCAACTCGGTTATATAATTCATTAAATATTAGACATTTTATATACTGGACTCTTATGAAAACAGACAGCAATGCACAGGAATACAAGTTAACCCTTGGCATTTATGGATTCATTATTCTCACAGTTAATTTAATTTGGTTCAATATTGTATTATGTATTTTATAATATAGTTTTTTGTCTTGTTTTTCTTTTCCCCTGGCCAGAGCTTATTTGTGATAACTTTTTTCCTGTCATTTTATCTTAATTGAGGGAGTAGTCTTACGTCACCTTTCTTTCCTAATGAAACCTAGAACTAATTTCCCTGAGCAGCTAGGTGGTTTCTGTTTATCCAGACCCCACAGCTGGGATCAAGACCTTGTGAATCCAAATTATAATCACTGAGGTCAAACAGTAGATGGAGAGGTGAAAAACAACTCATAGAAGGAAAACTGAATGCTTATAGAAGAGAATACTGATGAGAAACAAGCTGCTTCACCCAGAAGAATGCCAGGATGCTTAGAAATTCAGAAAGCAGAATGAGGCTTGAGACTGAAAGCAGTTATTTGAATGTTGACTAAGAAGCTTTGACACGCAGCATACCACCCAGGCAGGCAATTGCTTCTCTCATGTCATCACAGGGATGGAAGGTTTATTCTGGGAAAAATTAAGGCAAAAAAGTTATAAAATCGTGAACTCTGAGTATAACTGAGATTGAGCAAAGAGCTGGACGGAAAACATGGGGGTTATGTGAAAGTGTGCACATTGTATAGTAAACCTCCAGCTTCCTTCTTATGTCCAGGTTCTAGAAGTCTGGCAGCCAGGTATTCACTACCTTGACTCCCACAGTCTGAGCATGAAATCGAAGCATTCTTCCCTGGCCTCAGAGAAAAAAAAAAAAATGTACGGGTGCAATCATTTGGAAATTATCTCAGCGAATCCAATATTAATCTGCTCGGTCATGCTTCAGTGCATCCCACCAGACAGCAAGTCTTACCAATGCTCCAAAGTTTGCTAAACAGCTTTCTAGTATCTCACTTTTTATGTAAAGAGATAGCTGAATATCAATAGGTATTTGAGGCAGTGTCCAACGTGAAAGATAGATACACAAACCAAAAGAAAATGAATAAAAATAAAAGAGACATGAATAAGAAAAACCTAGTCTTTCTACTTGTGCATTTCTTTCCTCGTGAGTCTTTCTCTGTGTGGCTCTTTTACTGTTCACACAGGATACTTCTCTTAGGACACTTCCGGTCACCAAATGTATGGGGGTTTTACCCCACACCAAGCAGTTCTCCACACCACCACCTGGATGTCCTACAATTTAACTCAATTTGGACGCTCTATCTGAAGATAGTGATAGCGTCAGATCCCACAGGTTAAGGGCTCAGTCCCTCAAGGTTGCCCCCCACCCGACTTCAGACACCAGTTGAAAGTTCATTGCTTCTGACTGACTGGTTATAGATCAGAGGTTCCAGTGACCCCTTCCTTGGGTATAATTAATTTGTTAGATCAGCTCACAGGACTCAAGGAAACACTTATGTTTACCAGTTTATTAAAGCTACAGATGAACAGCCAGATAAGAGATTCATAGGGTGAGGTCTGGGAGGATCCAGAGTGCAGAAGCTTCTGTCCCAGTGGAGTTGGGGGTATGTCACCCTCTCTACACGTGACTGTGTCCACCAACCTGGAAGCTCTCCGAACACTGTAGTTTGGGATTTTTATGGAGGCTTCGTTACTTAGACATGATTGGTTGGTCAGCAGCTCCACGTTCAGCCCTTTTTTCCCTTCTTAAGAGAATGGAGGTGAGGGTGGGGCTGAAAAGTCTAAGCTTCTAATCATGGCTTCCCAGTGACCAGCCCTCATCCAGGACCCCACTAAGAGTTGCCTCATTATAACAAAAGACGCTACTATCACCCAGGAAGTTACAAGGGTATCAGGAGCCCTGTTTCTGGAACTGGGGTTAAAGACTACATTTTAGAACAAAAGATGCTCCTATCACTCTCATATTACTGAGACAATTACAAGGGTTTCAGGCATTCTGTGCCAGGAACTGGGGGCAGAGACCAATATATATTTTCTATTATCTCACCAGAAGGAACTTAGAGGAATAAAAAGACACTAGGAGTAGAAGAAAACCTAAAACAAAACAAACTCTAATATCCTCAAAGAATAAGAGATATACATATATAAAAAAGTAGGGATAGAATGTTATTAAAAAGAAACAATATTTGTAAAGACAGAAAATAGAATGATGGCTTCCAGGGACTTGGAGTAGGGAGCAACAGGAAATTGATAAATACAGGGTTTTAGTTTTGAAGACGAAAAGAATTCTGGGTCTTGATTGCACAACAATGTGAATGCACCTAATACTACTTAACATGTATTGAACACTTTAAATGGTTATAATGGTTTATTTTATTTTATGTGTATTTTACCATGATTTGCAAAGCATAAAAGAACAAGAAGTCATTCTTGGACATTAGAAATACAATAGCAGAAGAAAAAACAACTAAATAAAATAGTAGAAAGATAAAGATAAGGAAGTCTCCCAGAAAATAGGACAAAAAGATAAAGAGACAGCTAAGAGAGAGAAAAAGATTTTTTAAAAATTTGGAGACTCAATCTAGGAGGCGAAGTACCTGAATACTAGACATTAGCACAGAAAAAAAAAAAAAAACAGTGAGGAGGAAGATTATCAAGAAATAATACAGGACGTTATCTCAGTAATGAAGGACCTGAGTCAACAGATTGAAAGGATCTACTAAGTGCTCAGCTCATTGAATGTACAAGGTACACCATTGTGGCATGGAAGAATGCCAGCTGTAAATAGAAAAATCTATAAGTTTACAGGGTTAAAAAAAAAACCCAATAGATCACTTACCAAGGACTGTGAATGTGAGTGGTAGTGTAATCCTTACAGCCTTGGGAACTAGAAAACTGGGGTACTGTCCTCAACATTCTGAGGGACATTTTCAGCCTGGAACTCTATACCAAACCAAATTATGAATTGTGTGCAAGAATAGATTAAGGGCTTTTCATCACAAGCAAAGTTTCAAAAATACTTCTTATGCACCCCCCTTTTTCAGGAAGCTAATAAAGTTTCTGCTTCACCAAAACTAGAGGATAAACAAAAGGAAGGGCCTGGAGTCCAGGAGTAGAGGAATCCAACACAAAAGCATGAAGCAGGCCTAGAAAACAAGACTACAGGAATGGAGAGGTTATCTAATAACTGTGACCTGGTGCAGGAGAAAACTGAGAGGACTTTAAAGAGTTTGGAAAGTTGAATTAGTTACAAAGAGAAAACCAATTATATGAAAAAAAAAAAAAAAAAAAAGATTATCATCATCTCCAGGAAAAGCAAGTCTTATTTGGGAGGGAAAAAAAAGAACATAATCAAATACTGCTTGATGAAGCAATTTACAAGATGTGTCCTGATGACCGATTTAACCAAAATTGTATTCAGTGATTTTTGGAAGGCTTGAGGGAGGAGTAGGGAATATACAGCAGAGCTTGGATATCGTCCATTAAATAGGAAACCAATAATTAATACCTAAGCTTGATCACAAATAAAATATATTCAGTTAACATTCTTTTTCTAAAAATTTTAGTGGAAGAACGCAGTTTTGTTGAAAAGCACAGATGGCCGTCGAATATGTACTTGAAGCAGCTTGCGGAATACAGGAAGTACATTCACTCCCGGAAATGCCGTTGCTTAGTAATGTAACCTGCGCTTTTATATACATACACTTTTTAAATTATTACTAGGAAGAATGGGATACCTCTGGCTTCCAGTAAAATTCCTGTGACCGAAACCAATAATAGGCATTAAAAAAAAATCATCTTACAGCTTAATGTGTTTATTAGCTTTCTTTGAAAAAAACTATTGTGATCTTAAAAGGGAACAAAATAGACCATAGGCTAAATCTAAGGCTTTACCCTAGTATATAAAGTTGGTGTACAGCTACTTTTACCTTTTAAGATGCCGTTACTTTAGTGATATTAATACCCTTCCTGGTTAAGAAATGTTTAAATTTTTTAAAAAATCATATAAGATTCAGAAATTTCATCATGTCTGATTAATTATTCTGTTAAAATGAGGGGTATTGAAAGACTCAATATGACTGTTCTATAATGAAAAATCTAGGGGAAGACTGATCAATCTGAGACTTGAGGAATAGAAATTTGCCTGGGATTTTGCATGTGAAATGCCACTTAGTTCCAAATCAGTGACAGAGTTTGAACCATCATGAAAAAAAAAGTCTGTTTTTTTATCTGAACAACCCAACTGAGCCACCTTGTCTCTTCTCTGTGATTTTGAGTAGGTAGGAAACCTAAATAGGTGACTTTATGGCCAGATAACCTGTGTGGTTGCACAGGGCCCTACACTTAGAAGGGGCCCTGCATGGTTCACTACTCTGCTATCGCCATTTTGAAATTTGTAATATTGTTTGAAGAAGGACCTTGCATTTCCACTTTGTACTAGGCCCCCCAAATGACGTCTATCTCCTAGCAGGATATACACTATGTTTTCTTGCTCAAACATCATTCTTCCTGAAAGCAGAAAAGAGACACTGACATCAAGGGAAGAAAAGGAGGCTTTCTGGAGGAAAGAGAGAATATGGGGATTCTGGATCTTTGGAGAAGCCTGTCCCACCCAGGGCCTATGCTGCCACTTCAGCTGGCAACTGAGAAATTCTTTGTGTTATCTTAGCTTTAAAACACTCACAGTTCTGGCTCTTATCACAGTTGCACAACTACTTTCTTGATCATTCTGTAATACCAAGATATAGGTAAAAGTGACTGACCAGCATGACTTTAATGTGCATTTATCAAGATGCTCATAGGAAAGCATGCTTTCTATAGAATTCTCTATCAAAGGTTGAAGACTTTTGTTTTGGTGATTTACTAAGATTAAGATGTCAGTGGCTTGAATTGTTTGAATTCTTTCTGAGGACCTCAAGGTTATTTGATGAGAAGTAGCATGAATCTTGTCCTTCTGGGTTAGAGAAAGGATATAAATGAAGTTGTTAATGTAGAGAAAGTGGTACTAGAATAGAGGACAAAATTATAGTTTATATTACATGTCAACAAAAATAATTACATCAGGTGCTTACAAGCTGAGAGATGGAAAACTAGATTACTATTTTATTGTTAGCATCATTTTCATCTGTAATGCAGTATTGGATATCTTTTTACTTTCATTTCCATTTACTTTAGAATACACATAGTTTTCCAACTGTTAAAAGGTTTGATTAAACAGTTTTATACTATAGCATTAGAATCACATACAGTTAGTCCTTAGATGTATACCAGCACTGTCAGAGTAAAACAGTAAAAATTTCCTCCATATATATTCCAAGAAACCTGATTTTAATTGATTTGTGTTGATGAAGATTACTGGAATACATTTGATGTTTTTTATTTTAATCACTTGAGTTAATCAACTATTGGCAAATCCCATTTGACAAGGATTATTAGCCTTGTGAAGAATAGATAATGTAGTAGATTTCTAGAAATTCATTCACATTTAAGAACTTTTAAAATGCAGTGATAACATTTTGTTCTTCATATTCTTACCCCTATGTGAATTACAGCATTTAAGATTCTAAATCAGTAACTTTTAATCTAAGAAATTAAAAAATATAAGTTCTAAAGCAAAATATTTTCTTGCAAATACTATTTAACCTTTAAATAGTCCATAGATAATTTTTGGATTGTTTGGAGTTGAGTTTGGGATTTGGTGCTCTGGTGGTGATGAGCTTGTAGTTTTTATTATAAAAGTCCTTTATCACCTGTGTGAGTGACCCAGACATGCAGATGTCATGGCTCTCCAGAGCCAATCAGGACAGTAATCAAATTGGTTTTTAAACCTAGATTAAAACCCTTGAATTAACTCAAACTAACAAGAAATTAAGCTATCTTGGAGAAATGAGTGCTCTTTGGAGTTTTTTTAATTGAAAGATTATTTCTAGATGAATGTATGCTCTCTACTGATTTCTGTTTTCAATATATTTACCAGTCATTTTAATTAGAGAATATAATGTTTGGTAGAATTACAGCCTTTTCTTTACGGGCCAAGTTTTCACCCTTATATAACCCTTTGTATTCTTTTGAATACTCTGTTCATGTGATAGGAGAGTAGGCCTGTAATATAAAAGTTTCAGTAACATAACTGAAATTCACCCTGTCTAAGCCAGCATGGTGGCTTTGTGTTGGGCAGTAGCAGAAAACTAAATTGAATAAATTTGACTTCTAAGACAGCTAAACTTTTTAACTGTAATTTTAAAAACTACACTACAATGATTTAGTTAATTAGATAAAAATGTTCTTGAGTATTTTATTTAAAGCATTTAAAGCATCATATTTAATTCAGTCTTTAATAATTTTGCAAAGAAGGGTATGTGTGTATTTTAATATAGCTTGACCTGAATTTATATGTTTTTAGCTTTAGTATTTAATATTTTGTAACAAATAAACCTTTTTTTTTAAAAAAAAAAAGTTTAATACAGTGTTCTGTCATTATTTTATCTTGGATGTTAAAATGCTGGAATGAATTTGGGAATACTGCTTTGTGTTTCTCAAACATAATTGTGTTTCACAGGTAATTTCCATTATGTGTAAAATGTTTAGAGTATTGCTGAAATTCTAGATGGTTCATACACATGTGATGAGATAAAGAAATTTATAGTACAGCTTATATAGAAAATTATACTTAACTACCGTTACCAGAATTTCCCTTAACAAAATAACTGCCTTTATTTGGAAAAATGCTTTGATAATTATTTAGTATATAAGTGAGCCCCCATAGGCTCGGCCAAGACTTTTGAGAAGTAGAGAAGCTGCTCTGCATAATAAATAAGAATTGGAACTTTCCAGAGCTGGGGAACCCATATAGGAGAAGAAGAGAGACCAGCCATAATGTGAGGATGGAGTGTATACGATATAATACAACCCCTGCCCCAAGAGGTTTCCACATTGTCAGTAAAGTCTGCCAAACCCATAAGGGCTCCCACATTTCACTGGAATTGTGTTTCTAACACAAATCTGACCTGGGAATATACCCTTCTAGAAGACCCCTATTACCTATAGAAGAACCTCCACAGTTCTCACTGCCTTCCATTACATATCCCATCTTTTCTACCTTGACTCACAGGACTGTCCATCCAGATTGCCTCTGTACTTGCACACCTCATATTCTTCCTGTGGCTTGGCTTGGGTTCCCATTCCCCATCTACTTTGGAAACTCCTGCATATCCTGTAAAGCCCAACTTGAATGTTAAGTCTCTTTTGCTTTCCCTGACTCTCCCAGGAAGAATTGATTCTGCATGTGTCTTTTGTAGCTTTTTATTCATACCTTTCTCATGGCACTTATTGTATTTTAGGTATTTGTGTATTGGTGATCTCTCCTTGGCTATAACTGGAGGACAGGGACCAAGTCTTCATTTATCTTTGTGACTCACTCCCCAACTTTCCATCAAGTACAGGGACTGACATAGACTCTGTCTATGAAATAAATGGCACTGAAAAGGCCAGATTGCCTTATCTGGAACAATGATCGAAACTTTCAAATGCAAATAAGTATGCTCACACGTGAAGCGCTATTTGCCCCGTCAGGAGTAGCCTAAGTCAGTTGACATGTGGGACCTTGTGACTAGGGTAGATGGCTATCTAGGGAGTTGATGAACATAGAATGAAAGAGTGATAAGTGGTGGATCTTTGAGGGGATGCAAAACATGTACAAAATGATATATGGGAGCCCCTCTTCCTGGGAGTCTCTGCTAGATATTGGGCAGCAAGATGAGTTAGGGTGCACAGAATAGTTCTTATTGGGCATAATGAAAGGAATATGGCTCCTTGTTAAACATAGCATTTGTATGCAAACTATCCTTTACCTGCAAATGATTCCCCTGGCATGCAGGTGGCTATGTTCTCAAAATCTTAGTTTTCCTGCTCTACTGTTACAATGTTCAGCAGTGAGCTAATGATAACATTTATATGAGAGTGTCTGACATTCTCTCAGATGTTCAGAGCAAAGAGCTCTCTTATTTACTCCCTTTTAAAAAAAATAGCATATAATTTAGTGGACATAATATATTACTTATTTTTAAAGATTAAGTGGAAAGGAGATGGGATCTCAGCCCCTCTTCCTTTGCTGGAAACTTGGACTGGAAAGACCCTCAGGAGAACTCTTTAACTCAAAAACCAATTAGCCAAAACAGTAATTTTTCCTTAAAGGCTGAGCTTAGTCCCTCGTCTATGGCTTAGTGCCTGTCTTGTTTATAACGACAGATTTTGCTACGATCTCAGAATACACTTTTTCCCCTTGAAAATCATCTACCTTTCTGTTTTCTGATTTAAAAAAAAAAAAATCAGCTGCCCTATAAGAAATTGGAAGCAGTTTTGGATCACAATCATAAATAATGTTTTTAAGACAAAGGGCTGATAGGACAAAGTTGGGTTAAACCAGTTTTGTGAACCCTAGGAATTCTTATCACAGGTAGCAGGAAATTACAGAGTAGCCACTGTCCCCCTCACACAGGCCTGTCTCACAATTCTGAGTGCTTTTTCTTTGCTTCTCTTGCTTTTGCCTTCACTTTTAGTAAGTTTAAGGTTGTAGAAAAATAACTACCATTCCCTCAGTTCTAGTTTTCATAAAATTTATGTAGACCATTTTTATTTTGCTAGAAAACTCTTGTCTAATTCGCTCCCCATGGTCATCTAGGTGACTGAACACATCATTGTTCTTGGGTCTTAAGTCCCTTGGTTGGAAGAAGAGTAGGGAGTAGGGGTGGTTTTCTAAATTTACAGTGACTTCCTTTGAGGAATGAATTGCCTTAGAGTAAATGAGGCCATACCAGAATCCCTAAGAGGGCACAAATAGAACCTCTCTGGTAATGGTTGGAAAGGCAGATTACGATGCTGTTAGCACCCAGGAGTGGTTCAAATGCTTTCCTTGACTAAATGGAAAGCAAGTTATTTCTACTGGGCAAGAATTCAAATGTAAGAATTCTCATTTAAATAAAATAGATACTGTCAAGAATTGCCTGGGCATTTTCCTCAGATATGTACTACCACCACCACCACCATCAACAGCCAAACTTTCTGTTTTATAACTCTGACTTTTTTCTTCTTTTTAACCCTCACTATTTTTAATGAATGTGGTAAGAAAGGCTGATCTTGTATGGGACTTTGATAGGCATCAAGGGTTCCTAAGCTGCTATGGGGTACCAGTCTGGACATAGTAGTTGCTTAAGAAATGTCTGTTGGATGTGACAGGGCACAGGTGATAGAATACCCAGCAGAGTTACCGGTCTCCGAGTCGACAGTGTTGACTGTTGTGGCCAGGTGCCCCATTTCTGCTTAAGGACCAGGGAACTTGACCAGAGGGACACAGAGGACAACCACAGCAGAAGTGGGTGAGTCTCCACCTTCAAGGGACTTCAAGGGGGCAGGTCCTTCAGGGAGGGGCAAGTGCGGAAGGACAGGAGAGACACCCCATGTGAGATACCCCAGGAACAACTTCAAGAAACTTAGCGACCTGCATCCTGGCAGGCAGAGGTGTAATCGAGTGAAATTTCTGTTCCTACTGTTTATATGAACTCTGTATACTAATGAGGGCCGAGGTAATTGAAGTCTTATTATTTTAATGTTACCATTGATTGCACTTTTACTAAGGCCAGGCGTTTTGCATGTATTGTTCCTTTAGAAGAAACAGTATAGCACAGGAAAGTAGTTTGGTGGGATGATTAAACACAAGGGTGTTGAAGCCAGACTGCCCAGGTTGATTCAGATCCAAGTTCTACCTCTTACTGTATGACCACGGACAGGTGATGTGGCCTCTCCCTGGACTTCGTTTACTCATTTATACAGTGGAGGTACTGGAAATAACAACCTCACAGTTTCATTGGGAGGAGTAAATGTCATGCACATAAAATGCTGAAACCAGTGTCTTGCACAGAGTTAGCACTCTATAAGTATTAGTGCTGTTATCATCACATTGTTTCTGCAATCTCATGAGCCAGGTACTTTCAGTATCTTTATTCTAAAATGAGCCCAGTAACAGCCTAAGGCCATGTAGTTAATCAACATCAGAGCTGGGAAGAACTCAGACCTGATTCCAAATCCCACATGCTCTACCAACCAGCAAAGAGCCTCCATAAGCATTCCTAGAAAAATGGAAAATAATCCAGCTAAGGCTGGAATTGAAAGTTCTGCAACTGCTGGCTTTGTAGAAAGACAAAACTGGACATGTCCCTGGGAGACACGCTCTTTGAGCTTCCTTGCAAGGCTGACTTCAAGGTCAAGGAGTCTTCAAGGTCATCACCTCTTCCCTACCTCCATCCCTGCTCAGAAAACTATTCAAATGTTATGACTGGTTAACACACCACCTTTGTGGTTAATATTTGAAATAAATAACCTAAGGCTGATGACGGGAAAACAAATGGCATATCCTGATACGGAGTAGTCAGAGGGAAAGGTTGGCTGGCTGCAGAGCCCATTCCACCCCAACAGCTGGAATGAGGTTTCTCTGTTAATCCTCTTTCTTTTTAATTAATTTTAACTTGACTAGTTAATTTCATTAATTTTTAATTCTATAGTAAGAACCCAAACTGGAGAAATGTGCTAGCCACAGGCACACAGGAAGTAGACTAACCGGGATTTGAATTCTGTCCATGTTACTTCTAAGCTATAGAAATCTATACTTAGAACAGCAATTTCAGGTTCTTGGACCAGCTCCTGTAGCAACTCTACAGCTTAGGTTAATGTTCTCTAATTGAGTTGTACAACTCAAATGAGTTACATTCGCTATAAAATTTGCCTTAAAGTTGTTTTAAAAAGAAAAGGAGAAAGGGAAAAAAGAAAAGAAGGGAGGGAGGAATGAGTTAGGAAGTATTCCTTCTGCTTCTGTCCTCTGAAAGATAGTAGAGAATTGGTATAATTTTCTTCTTAAATGTTTACTAGAATTTACCCATGAATCCATCTTGGCCTGATGTTTTCTGTTTTGGAAGGTTTTTAATTATTGATTCAATTTCTTTAATAGATCTGTAGGCCTATTCAGATTGTCTGTTTCTTCCTGTGTGAGTTTTGGCAAGTCGTGTCTTTTAAGAAATTGGTCCATTTTATCTAGGTTATCAAATTTGTGGGCACAGAATTGTTCAGTGTGCCTCTATTAGCTTTAATGTCCATGGGCTCTGTAGTGATATATCCTCTTTAATTTCTGGTATTAGTAACTTGTGTCCTCTCTCTTTTCTTATCCTGGGTAGAGACTTATTGATTTTACTGATCTTTTTCAAAGAACCAGCTTTGGGTTTTATTGATTTTTCTCAATTTCCTGTTTTTGATTTCATTGACTTCTGCTCTACTTTTTCTTTTCTCCTGCTTAATTTGTTCTTTTTTTTCATTTCCAAAATAGAAGTTTGATAGACTAATTTTAGGTCTTTTTTAAATATATGCATTCAGTGATAAAAATTTCCTCCATACATCCCACAAATTTTGATAAGTTGTCTGTTTTCATTCATCAAAATATTTTAAATTTCTTTTGTGATTTCTTATATGACTCATTTGTTATTTGGAAGTGTGTCATTTAACACTCACATATTTTAGGATTTTTCAGGTATCTTTCTGTTGTCGATTTCTAGTTTAATTCCACTGTGGTCTGAGAGCAGACATTACATGATTTCTATTCTTTTAAATTTGCCATGGCCCAGAATGTGGTTTATCCTGGTAGATGTTCCATGTGAGCTTAAGAAGAATGTCTATTCTGCTGTTGTTGGATGTAGTCTATAGGTGTCAATAATATCCAGTTGATTGATGGTGTTGAGTTTAACGTTGTTCTGATTTTTTGCTTGCTGGACCTATTCATTTCTGATAGAGGGGTGTCGAAGTCTTTAAAATATTTTGTGGGACCTGCTAACAGTTGTTACAGTGCAGTGAATTAGGGATTTCTCTTAATTAACTCTCCAAATGTAATAGTCAATTCATCCATTGTTGCTTACAGTTCTGTCAGTTTTTGCCTCATGTATTTTGATGCTCTGTTGTTATTGCATACATGTTAAGGATCGTTATGTCTTCTTGGAGAATTTATCCTTTTATTTTTATGTACCACCTCTCTTTATCCTTGGTAACTTAACTTGCTTTGAAGTCTGCCCTACCTAAAATTAATATAGCTACTCCTGCTTTCTTTTGGTTAGTGTTGGTATGATGTATCTTTCCCCATCCATTTATTTTTAATCTATGTGTCTTTATATTTAAAGTGAGTTTCCTATAGACATACAGTTGAGTATTATTTTTTGATCCATTCTGATAATTTCTTTTAACTGGTGTATTTAGACCATTGACATTCAAAGTGATTATTGATATACCTGGATTAATATCTACCTACCATATTTGTTACTGCTAGTTGTTGCCCTCGTTTTTCCTAGTTTTGTCTTTCTTTTTTTTTTTCTGTCTTTTGTGGTTTTAATTGAGCATTTTATATGATTCTATTTTTTTCTCCTTTCATAATAAGTCAGTTTTTTTAACTTTTTTTTTAATGATTCCCTAGAGTTTGCAATATACATTTACAACTAATCCAAGTCCACTTTTAAATAACACTATACTACTTCACAGGTAGTATGAATACCTTATAAGAAAATAATCCTAATTCCTCCTTCTTGTCCCTTGTATCATTGCTGTCATTCATTTCATGTGTTCAAGATGTTGAGGAACAACCTTTGTGGACACAGCTTCCAGCTGAGTTCTCTAATTTGGCCTTCCCAGGAGTTGTCAGTCCTCTATCCCCAGAGTGAATCCTTTGGTCCCCATTTAACACTTCTAGTTAGAACCCAGGACAGATTGTGTTAAAGAACATCCATACCCAATCCTCACAGTGACTTGGGAGATTAATAAGGAAAGTACAGAATCCTCACCTTAAACCAACTTGTAATTTTATGCATAGAGTATTTCAAGTTTCACAAGGCACACAGGAGAAAAGTGAGAGAGCAGTTGCTCTGCTCTCCTCTGAGAAAGATCAGCTGCAGGCTCTGCCCAGAGGCTGTAGTCCTGCTGACTGGGAGGGAGAACCCCACTGAGCAGGAAGAGCCACTGGGATAAAACCCCAGGAGCAGTAGATACAACCCAGAAGGTTACACAAAGTTCTGTGCTTTCATTGGCTCTCCTAATCTTTTATCTCCTCCTTTCTTTAAAAGTCACCTGGGGACAGGAAATATAAATCTGTGTATAAATATAAACCCATGTTTAAATATCACTTGTGCTTAAAGGGACCAGGCCAGAATTCTCTTCCACTAATTAGTAAGATAAAAGTCTGCCCCTTCAGATGTTCAGTGTATTTAATAAGAAAGGAATTTTACTTAAAATATCTCAGGAGCCCAGTTCTTTAAAATATTTCCTGGGACCTGCTAACAATTTTACGGTGCAGTGAATTAGGGAGCATGGCTTTCTCTCATACCCAAATGTTAAGATAATGGTTTAATAATACTCATTGGGGATATCAATATTGTGGTCTGGGCCACATGGGCTCATTTATCACCCCTACCAGTTGTTTCCCGTCAAGGGTCATCTTTGGACAGCTTTGAATTGGGAGGAATGACTGCCAGTTGTCTCACTCCAGGGGCCAGGCTGGAAGCAGCAGGCTGATGGCAATTATTAAATGAGGCACAGGGGATTGGTTAAATCCCTTGCTCTTTAAATAGAAGGAGTAGAGCTCTGGCTATAATTTTTTTGCCTGGTTATTCTTGTCGCTGTCCTCTGCCAACCTCTTGGTGCTCTTTGGATGATAGTCCTTTCTGTCCTTGCACTTCACACAGAATTTGTCTACAAGGAGCTGGCAGAAAACATCACAGGAGCGTCTACACAGTGACCAGGAGGCTGCCAAAAGCCTTTCCCCTGCTTGGCAGCCGGAACTGGAGTCGAGGCCCAACCCCCAGCTGATGAACTGGAGAAACTGAATGGCTCAAGAGAAAAACATCCAGAAACTAACAGTTGGGGGATCTGTACCTGATCATTCATTCATTCATTCATTTAAACACCTAACAGATATTTATCAAATGCTTACTTATGTGCAGGTAGTCTTCTCAATGCTGTAGATAACTATAGTAAATAAACATAGACGTTCCTGGCCTCAAGGGGCTTACATTTTAGTGGTGAAGACAGACAGTTAAAATAAATAAGTAGAGCATACAACACATTAGGTGATAAATGCTATAGAGAGAAATAAAACAAGGGAAAGGTAGTAAAATTTTTAAACAGTGACGTGGAAGGCTTTGCTTAGAAGGTGATATTTAAACAAACACTATGGCGAAACCCACCAGTTGACAAGCCCAATCTATGCACACAAATCTTCCAACCAGTTTTTGCTGTGTCATTCTTAAATATTGACAGCCAGATCTCAACTATTTAATACATAACATTGGAAAGCCTTCAAATGTAAAGCAGGAATAGAAAATAGGGACTCAGAGGGAAGAGAGGAAATATAGGAATCAGAAGACAGCTTTTTAAAAAGTCCAACTATAATTAAAATCCTTTGAGAGATAAAAGAAGTTATTGTATCTATGAAACAAGAACAAGAGAAAAAAGGGAAGAACCAAAAACAGAACTCTTGGAAATAAAAAAATCGTAGTTGGAAACACAATCACAATAACCTCAGAGAGATAAGGTACCGCATTTATGAAACAATTCTATAAAAAGGAATGTTCAGGTAATACTGAAGGGCTATTGGAAATTAAAAACACAAAATCAAAAATTAAAAACTCAATAGAAAAATAAGATAAAGATAAGTAAAGTCCCCAGGGGAAAAAATATAACAAAAATTAAAGGACAAGTCCAGGAAAGCCAATGCCTGATTGCTAAGAGTTCCAGAAAGAGAACAAGAAAATGGAGGGGAGGAAAGTATCCATAAAGTAATCCGATAAATTTTCCAGTGGGCCCTCCAAACCTCCAAGTAGCCCCCATAATATGTGAAATTACACCATCGCCATGGCACATCACTGTGGTATTTCAGAGCACAGGGCTCAAAGAGAAGATTCTGTAAGCTTCCAGAATATAAAACAAGATAACCAAATAGGTCTTCTACAAAGGATCAGGAATCAGAATGGCTTCAGATTTCTTAACACCAACACTGAAAGCAAAAGACAATGAGCAGTGTCTTCAAACTTCTGGAGGAAAATGATTTCTAAATAAGAGCTATATCCAGATGAACTGTCATCAAATATGAGGGTAGAATCACAGTATTTTCAGATACGCGGGATTCCCAAAAGTTGATTTCCCATTCTCTCTTAATACCTACAGAGGCTACATGGTCCTCTGCAATGAAAAAGAAAGACACAATCTGTGAGTTTTCTCCCAATTTCTTTTGGAGTAGATCTTCCTATTAGTGGGGCAAGAGGCTTCCCAGGAGGGACACCATTGTCTAGCCTGCCCTGCCGCTCAGTGCAGCCATGAGCTAAGTTCTGGCCAATGGGATGTGAGCAGAAGTCATGCATACAACACCTGTGTTGATGCGACTTCATGAAGCAAAGCCACCTGCCTGTTATGAGAGAGAAAAATAAGTTTCTATTACAATTTTACATCTTTATTGCAGTTTAGATACCATGTGTGTGTGTGTGTGTGTGTGTGTGTGTGTGTGTAATCAGGTGCAGGAAACGGATCCAACCCAGGAGAGAGGGAAATGGAAAATGGAATCCCAAGAATGACCGTGAAGGGAGAGTCTCAAAAGAGAGCTGAGCCCCGATGAAGAGGATGCCCAGTGCAGGTTGAAGCAGAGTGATCCTCCACACTGAGGGGGCTCTACTGCTGTATTTATTTTTAGCCTGAAGACAGAACACCTAAATGAGCCTGAAGCAGATCCTTACCTGTACTTAGCTTGCTTTGTACTGCTGACATTTCTTTTCTCTATGCCACACACTTGGCTATTTTAGGGGTGTGGGAGTGCCACCCACCTCAGAAGTGGCACATGCTTTGACCTGTTTCTGAAAGCTGGAGGTGGGCCACGAAAGCAGAAGATGCAAAGCAGCCCACTTCCATTGATCATATTTCTGGGGGTTGCCCATTACCTGTTCACATGATAGCTCCCCCGACTGTGGGATGCCCCGTGTTTCTAAGGATTCACTCAAGACCACCCCGCTGGCAAACTCCCAGGGAAGCTGAGCCTCTGTTCAGCTTATCTTCTGGGGTGGTTTATCTGATTGTGAAAATATTGCCCTTTCTTAGCTAGGTTGGTGTTTGCTATTGCTTTTCAAAACTAAATTGTATTGCTTAGGGGTATTGTAGGGAATAAAACTATAAAGCACCAGAATGATTATAACAGAAATGAGCTAGATTACCTCCATGGGAGAAGGAAAGGGATTTACTGGGAAGCGGCACGTGGGCCTCTAAAGTACTTTCTCAACACCTTAGAAACACTCTTATATAGTTGCTTTCTTCCTTAACCTAGGAGGCAGATATCTGGGTATTAAATAGAACTATGCCTGCTATACACTCATATATGTCTAATACATTTTACAGTATTTCTGAATAGGCTTAAATACCCATGAAACTGATAAATGTGCAGCAGCGACTGAGATTTGGGAGGGCTAGAGTAGGACTTTTAGTATTTTTTGACATTTTAAACCATATGCATGTATCGCTTTGATAAAGTAGAACTTATGTGCTAGAAACTGGGCATACAAAGATGTTTAAATCAAGGCTCATGCCTTTGAATACAGTATTTCTAAATCTGGCAAGAAACCAGTACAAATGATTAACTACAGTACAACCTCACGAGAGCTGTAAAGTACACAGAGTGTTTTAGGACTATAGAACAGGGAGCAATGGATTTTTTTAGTCAAGCAGTGAGAAGAGAGGGTAGGCATAGGTGAAGTAGTCTATAAATCAGGCCTTGAAGGAGGAGTTTGAAAGTAAAACGAAGGAAAAGCAATGCAATGCACAAGGACACGGAAGTGTGAAAGCACAGACAAGTGGTCCAGTGGCTCAGGGACTGCAGGCTGCACACTGCGCGACCTCTAGAAGGTGGTGTTCACAGTGATGCACAGTGCGTAACATGCACAAGATGCACAATCCACAGCAATCCGAAGGGAGTGGCCAGAGCCCAGGGGGATGGGAGAGGAAACCAAGAGTACAAGGGTACTGGGTGAGATGGAATGTGAAATGAAAAAGACTAACGAAACACAGACATTACACAATAGGCTAGTGCTGGCATATTTTTATTCAAATTTTTTGTCATTTCAATATAAAATTTAAAAATCACATCAACCATTTGTACTCAATGAAGGATGATAGCATGTGCCTTTATTTATAATGGCAGATGACAGACATGAATAAAGCTTCAAATTGATGTATCTCACATTAATATCATTCCTTAAGATCTTGAGAACATAGAAAAGAATTAGACAAAAATCACTGTGTCATCTATGAATACTTCTTTATTAGAAAAGAAATTAACCTTTCACATTTGAGACTGCAAAGGAAATTAATCTTGCAATTGTAGAACGAACTTCACAATGAGAGATTCTTAAGTATTCATAGAGTGGAGGAAAAAGAGAAAATTATTTAGGACAGTGTTTCTCAAATGTGGCTACTTTCAGACACTCTTGGAGGAGGGGTTTCTTGTTTCCTATGGTAATGTTTTAAATTTTACAATTTACTTTTGTTCATAATCTAAACATATTGATGCACGCTTGTTCAGGCATACTTGGATGATCACCTGACAACAGCGTGTTGCCACATGATCGCGGCATCTGCCCTTGTACCTCTGATCCTTGTAGCACCAAGAGAAGACCCACTGTGCTTAACTTTTCACGTGGCATTTCTCAAATTCGGTCCTCAGACCTTTCGCAGAATTGTTGAACATTTCCTGTTAGATCTGCGAGTTTTCAAGGTTAAGAACGCTGGTTCAGGGCAGTGATTCTCAAGATAGGAAGTGGGGTGGTGGCTGAGGAGACACATGTAGTTTGAAAAAGCACATTCAAAATACCTACTGATTTCATAATACAAATTCTTATAAGGTCGAACTGAACAAAATAATTTCAGGCAGTAGCAGAAAACCAACTATAGCTTCATCCTAGGATGAACGTGGTTGAGAAACACTGGCATAGAGGGAAAGGAGTCCTAGGAGACGAAGAACAGTTGGTAACCACGTACCAAAGAGAAAGAACTTTTGGGGTCAGCAAGTGACCTTAAGCCATAATTTGTCATGGTCTTTTGGAACTCAAGGGCCAATCCAGAAGAAACCCAAGACGTTCATCAACCTCTTCAGACCTGTGGTTTGGGGAAAGTGGGTCCCTTTTAATACTGAGTCAAAGGAAGAAAAGCCTGCTTTTGCCAAAAATTCCCCTCCTGCCATTTTTTGATTTACATATTTCAGAATTTCAGTTGCTGTAGCTGAGTAAAGGTGGCCCCAGATCCATCCACTAGGAAGTGCTGCCATCGTGTGCAATGCCATCCAACTCTCAAGGGAAATATCAGCCTGGGGTCAACTCTGCCAGGAAAAAATGCAAAGAATTGGATTTTCTTGGAAAGGTAAGTTCCCCTCGCTATTCTTTCATCACTAGAACATTTACTTTTGCTATTTAAACACAATCTGCTATGCACTTACATGTGGGATATAAACCTAAAAGCGACAAACAAACAGGACAAACAAACAGGCTCATGGACAATAGACTAGTGATTACCAGAGGGTAGGGGAGAAGGGAGGAGGTAGATAGGGTGAAAGGGGTAAAATATGTGATCACAGAAAGAAATTTAACTATGGGCAGTGAACACACAATGCAATATATATATGCCTTACTGTTGAATTGTACACCTGAAACTTACTGGATTTTGTTAACCAATGTCACCATAATAAAAATAAATTAAAAAAATAAATAAGCACAATCTGTGACAGATGGCCTTGAGATGCAGTTGCAGTGAAACAGCATACAATGTTGAAGGACAATGCAAATAAAGAGGCGTTGTGAATATGGGGGACTCTAATGCCACCCCTACAAGTTAGTTGGGGAAGTGATATTTCCCATCTTCCCAGGAAAGTCATCAGTTTTCTTCCATTCTTAATCTAAGCCTAAACTGCTAAAAAGTGGTCCAGAATAGAAAATATTTGTCTCCCCAGTTAGAATGAAGCGCCATAAGGTGAGGGATTTTGTTTCTGTTCACTGTTATATCCCCAGTGCCAAGAAAAGACAATGCCTGACAGTTTATAAATTAAAAAAAAAGAAAAAACATTTGGAACCACAATTAATTGGGTTTTTATTGCTTTAGTGCATGGAGTGAGGCTAGAAAGCTAACACAGACATAGTAATCACCTTCTGTGATGATGACAGAGTTGTGATTAGAAGCATTATAATATCGACTTTTATTTCAAAGGATTCAGTTGTATTTTTTCAGAGCTTTTTTTTCTACTGTTGCTATTCTGAGTAACCACCACAAATTATATATACTCATTGTTCAAGAGTAAGTTATTAATTAGTGGGCAATAAATACCCCTCAAAGAACATTTTGGTTAAAGGATCATAAATGTCTCCTTTGACCAAAAACGATCACTGAGCCTCTCTCTGTGTCAGTTAGTAGAACAGGCCTAGTTAGAAGCCAGCTAGCACTCACAAGAGCGCAGGGGAGACAGGAACTCATCATAAGGCCAAAAGTATCCTGGTTCCTTTCTAAAAAGTTCATCACTCTAAGGTTTTCCATTCAGCCAAGGATCTCCTTTAGGTTACAATTGTAGAAAACTTTGTCTTGGCATTTTGGAAGCCCATTAGATTAAATTGATTTGCAGTGTGAACATAGGTGAAGCAAAAATTACCTTGATTTCATATTGCACTTATAATCAAATTGCTTACCATGGCCTGTGAGCCCTGGCCCCTGCCCATGTTGGCTACTGCTTTTCCTTCTTACTGTACTTCACTTAGTTTGCTCTTGCTTGCTTTCTGATCTTTGAATATTCTGTACTTGTTGTCACCTCAGAGCCTTTGCACTTATATTCCCTCTGCCCGAAATGCTCTTGTGCTTTATCTTTACTTGACTGTCTTCAGATCTCAGCTAAGCCAGCCCCTCTGAGAAAGGCCTTCCTTCACCATATTCGTTAAATTTGCTCCCAACCCCTGCCATGTCCTATCACATTATTTTATTCATTTGTTTCAGGAATTATTTACTTTTTGCTCTACTTCTGTAGAATATAAATTCCATGTTATCTTTTTGTTCATCACAGTATTCCTAGTGCCTAGTACAGTGTCTGGCACATAGTAAATGTTCAATGAGTACTTTTGTTAAATGAAGTTTGAGTGAAAGGATTGACATAATTAATTGACATAATTAATCCCTTTGTAAAATGGGAAATTCATAAGTGACATTACAGTTCCTCAGATCACTCCAAATTGTGCTTTCCCTAGCCAGAGTGCCTTCATAGCTTACAAGAAAACATGGCAGTAGAATTCTCCCATCTCCCAGTGTTCCTGGCCCAGTGTCCCACCTGTCACTCACCTGTAATTACTGTAGAGCTCCAATTTGCTTTAGCCGAATCAACAGTTCCCCACTCTGATGCATATTTATTAGATCAGTACATCCACCTATGCAATCTTTACCGATAAAGACCCGAGGTACCTAAAAAAGCAAACCAGCCAGGATGTTTAAGGAACTTAAATTATTAGGCTAGAGAGAATGACATTTTATCCTTCCTCTAAACATTTCTCATGATCTAAAGCTTTGCAAATCACTCTGCAGTCTCCTCACATATATTCTTTCAGGTCAGAACTTTATTCTAAGCATAAAAATTATCTATTAAAGAATGTTTTTAAGCCGAGATGTTTTTCGAATTGTTTTTCGAATGCTGTGCATGAGATTGTCTAACGTCAAAGTGATTTAAAAATTTCGCTCTGATTTCCATTGGCTGCAGCTAGAACACTCTGATTGAATTATCTGCAGCTGGGACCACACCTGAGACTTTAAAGTGAGCCATGGTGACCAGGAAGGAGTTTGTTTCTAAATGCAGCTGGAAAAATTTTACATTAAGTCTCTGTCCCCGAGTTTTACATTCAGTCATCTCTCTCTCCCGTAGGCTCTGTCCTCAGCTGGGAAAAGGGTGGTGGTTTCTGAGTCTCCTTCTTTCATTCCTGGCCTGTCATCATAAGCTGTTTAAGTGCTGCAGCTCTGGGAGAAAGACCATTCCTCTTTAGTTTCACACCTGCATGTGTGGGACACCCAAGGCAAGCCACGCGGATACAGTCATTACACCTGCTGAATGCATTCCGTTCCAGTCATACTCAGGTTCCCTCCCTGCTGCTTGGTACAGGCACATTCCAGAAGTCCAAAGGGCTTTTGGAATTCTGAAGGAGTAAGCAATTCTCTCACTGTGACCCAGACAACTTTCAGGCCAAGGGTGTCACAGAAAAGTTGACTGGCAGTGAAGAAACAAGCAGAATAGGTCACCTGAGTGGTCAGAAGCAAGCAAGCGGGTCCTCTTCCCGAGCACTAGAACATACCACAAGGGGTGGGAGAGGTGAAAGACAAGCAGCAGTAAGAATATTTTCAAAGCTTTTGGTTTTCTTGAATTATCAGAAACCATGATAATTCAAGTGAAGTTTTTAAAAAGAGATGACACAAAGGGCTGAATTATTTTCGGTAAGTTTTTACATTATCTGTAATAAGGGGGTCTGGGTAGATGTGGGCTTTAAAAATCAAGGCCAGTTATTTAAAAAGAAGTCCATCACCACATTTCCACAGCTTTTTTCTGTGCCCCTAAATGGGGAAAGGGTCCTCATAACTGCATTCTGGAGAGAAAGCCTGGTAATGCCTTAAGTCACAGAAGGTGCTGCCTGCTCCCCCAGCACCACGTGACTGTGTGGGGACTCTGCAAATGGAACATGCCATCAAGGCAGCATTGCTTTTGTCAGGCTGAAAGAAGAATAGCTGTAGAAAGCCGAGATCAGAAACTTAAGCTTTCCCCTGGGTCCTAGCCATAATTTTAGAGAAAATAAAGCTTCCCCCACAAATTGTTGGGGCCTTTTGGCTTTTATCTCCCCAGGAACACTTGCCTGTGGTCAGTTGTAACAGTAAATAGAACAGAATCCTGATGTAGTTCTATTATAATGACACTGCAAAACTCCTGTTAAGGCAATGTCTGATGAAATAAAAATCACCTGATCTTTAAATAAGGATGAGATGTATTTATCCTTGAACTTTTATCTTTTCAAAAAGAATTGAGCAATTATCACCACTCCTACTTCTTGCCCAGTCTACACCTTTGACAAGGGTGTTGGCCAACAGGGCCTGAGTTAAGTTATTTGGAGACAATGCCTTGAGGGACAGGCGTCCTCATCTCAGACTGTGGAAGGTGCACCAGAACCGCCAAAAGGCTTGTCAAAACATAGATTTCTCCCCACCAACCTCAAATTTCTGATACAGGATATCTGGATTGGGGCCCAAGAATTTGCATTTTTGACGAGTTCCCAGCTGCTGTTGCTGCTCCAGGGATCTTGTTTGCAAAAGACAGGTAGACACTGAGCAGTTCATTCCTCCCATGGTAACTGAGGCTTTGAAAACCCATAGCCTTACAGCAGCCCCAGACACCCCAGGCAGGGCCTGACACATGACCAGGCTTTCTCAAGGGTAGAGTTCTGTGAACACTCTCTAGCAGAGAAGCTGGTTTACCTGAAGACTGATAAGCCCCTTCACCCTTACACCCACTCGTTAGTCTCTGTAGCAGCAAAACCACATGAAAGCCAACAGTTACCGGCACCCGCAAAGGGAACTGAATTACAGCCTGCACAGGACAGTGTGGGGAGCTGTGGTGACAAAACAGGAAACTTGATTCAGTTGAGGAAAGAAGAGGAAATGCACCTTCAGTGCCTGCCCCTCCTGGCCCCATCCCACTTTTCCTGAGAACTTGAGTCTTTACTGTCGAGAAGCGAAAGAGGGCTGCCACCATAAACAGTCTTGGTAATATGGGGCCATTACGCTCCCGGAGTAGGTTTCTCCAGCCCTAGCCTCAGCAAGGTGGCATCATCTGCGCTGTAAGGTTCCTTAAATGCAGCTACTCAAAGCTAATTCACAACACTCCTCGCCACCTCCTTGGCTACATCCCTGGTACAAGCCGCCATCATTTCTCATCAGAATTAGAGCTGTAGATAGCCTCCAGATGTCTCTCAGCTTCAACCCTCACCCTGGCCTTCCTATGGTTTCTTTTCCCCACAGCCATGAGAGTGATCCTTTTAAAATGAAGGCAGGCCATATAATTTCTCTGCTCATCTCACATCACCAGCCCCAGTCGTTATGATAGCTTGAAAGGCCTTCCCAACCTATACCTTGTTATCTCCCAGACTTCATCTCCTACTGGCCCCCTGGCTTACAGTGCTCCGGGCACACAGGCCTCCTTGGCAGGCACACTTCTGTTATAGGACCTTTGCACTTGCTATTCCCACTGCAGGAAACACTCTTACCCCTAAATTTCTGAGTCTCTTGCTCCTTCACCTTCTTTAGAGATCTACTGAAATCGGTGAGGTCCCAATGGCTCCATTTAAAACTGTACCTGGCTGCCAACTGCCTACCTCCTGTTCCTTAGTTTGTCTCCTTAGCACGTACCCCTTACCACCTTCCGACACTATTTTATTTAGGGTATTTACTAGAATGTAAGTTCCACAAAGGCAGGAGTTTTTGTTTTGTTCGTGCAGGTGTTTCCAATGTCTAGAAAACTGCCTAGTATTTAGTAGGTGCTTTACAATGTTTGTTGTATCCTGCAAAACTATCCTCCAGAAGTGAAGAAGTAAAGATGTCCTCACACGAAAATTGAGGGAATTTCTTGCCAATAGATCTGCCTTGCAAGAAATGTTCAAAGAAGTTCTTCAGAGAGAAGGAAAATAATAGAGGTCAGAAACTCAAATCTACATGAAGGAAAGAAGATTTTTAGAGAAGGAATAAAGGCACTAATTTGGGAGTTGTGGCTATAGCAAAACCAAGACAGGTTTCTCCAGGCACGTGACCTGATTGAAGGCATAAGTTTCTGTGATCAGTCAAATCCTGCTGGGCCCTTACTATACGCAGAGCACCATTGGTCATTACAAGATAGGTACAAGATAGCGACTGCTTTCAAGTTGTCAATTTCTTCAAATATAACCCCATCACTCCTGGGGATCATGAAGCATACAACTTTAATGAGAAATGCATTTAGGACTTAAGAACCCATGGAAAATAGTTTTTAAAATTCAAAAATAAACAAAAGACCACTAGGAGAAAAATTGTCGCTTTACAAAGAAATGAAAAAACACTTGTTGAATGAATGCATAAAGAGGTTTATCGTTCCTGCTAGGGAATAGATGCTGCCCAGGTGAGAGCCACAGCTCCCAAAACTTACTGCATGTTGGAATTAGTTGGAGATAATAAATATAGGAAATAAACTCTTTAATTTTTTTCAGCTTCACTGAGGAATAATTGACAAATAAATTTGTATATATTAAGGTGGAAAATATCATGGTTTGATTTATGTAAACATTATAAAATAACTACCACAATTAATACATCTATCACCTCACATGGTTATAATTTTTATGTATGCAGTGAGAACACTTAAGATCTACTGTCTTCTGAAATTTCAAGTATACAATTCAGTATTATTAACTATAATCACCATGCCGTACATTAGATCCCCAGAGCTTACTCATCTTATAACTGAAAGTTTGTACTCTCTGACCTACTATTGAGGCCTGGTTCCCACCTCCAACATGGTGATTGAATTGATGTGGAGTATGACTTGGGCATCGGGATTGTTTAAAAAGGCTCTCGGGTAACTCTAACGTGCAGCCACATTTGGGAGCCACTGGCGGAGAGGGACCCATCACAGTGGGGGCAGTGGCAGTACTGATACGGCCCTTTCCCTCTCAGAGTCCAGGCAGCCTGGACAGCTGGTGGTCCAGATAAGTAGCCAAAGTCCCTCTCCCATTTGTGTCCCCTGCCCCCGGTCCTCCCAGAGACTAGAGTCCTCAGCTCACAGCTGTGGCCCTGTAGGCAACAGGGTAACATGCTTAGACTCCCTTTGCACCAGAATGCTGATTTGTCACTGGAGAGGCAGGGAGAAACAGCCTTCTGTACTTTACACTGAGAAACCACAGAAAACCCTGTAAGCCAAACTAAAACTGAACTAGGATGTGTGCTCTGCAGACCCTGTGTCCTAGACTGTGCATCCTGAAAGAGTACTGGGTGAGCCGGCGGAACACCATTCACCCCAGCCAGCCCCGAAACGGACACGGGCAGTCTGTGTGGCCTCACATTCCACAAGAAGCTGTGGGTCCTGAGGATGTTTCAGAGAGAAGACAGTAGTTCTTAGAGGGTCCTATGGTCTATTTATAGCAAAGGGAACTTAGAGCTTGCCTACTCTGGTCTGGTCTTGTAGCCGAGGGGGTCTTGAGGAATACAGAGAGATGACTTGCCCAGGCTCACACGACAAGCCACTGCAAGAGCCAGGCTGGAACTCTGGCCTCTCTCTGTACGTCCTGCGGTGACAGGCCTGGAAATACTCCACAACAAGGGGCAAATAATGAGCCATTAAATTTTTCCAGTGGGAGGAGTTAGATAAGAATGAGAGAAACTGGTGAGGGTTAAAGAGAGCCTCAAGAAAAGACTGAAGGACAGCGAATCCTACTGGCCATGTGAAACGTAAGAAAGAATGCACGCGATTCGCATGTCGACAACAGAAACCTACAGATCACATTTGGTCCCTCCACCTCCAGCCCTGTAAGCTGAAAACTGTCACTTCGCAGCGGTGCTTAAAACAAAGACTCCAGATAACTCCTTAATGACTCCAGGCAGCTGCTGGGCCCATGGACCCCGATGTCCAGCTCAATCAGCTGTGTCCCCTCCTAGGTTCTAAGAGGACCATTGGCTGCAGTTCGGTTGCCCCTTCAAGGGAGCAGTGTCTTCTCTCAGGCGCCCTCCCCCACCCTGCTCAGCCCTCCCTGCGCCTTGAGCGATGGAGCCCTAGCGGTGTCGTAGAGAAAGGCACAGGCAGACGTCCACAGCCCTGACAAGAAAAAGGAACGGGAGAGCCTTTCCTCTCGACCTTTTAGGGCAAAACCCTAAACTCACCGTTCTGGCTCCTGTGAGCTGTTTCAAATAATCTTGAATCTTTTCAGTGTCACCGGTGGCTGTGATATCGACAAATTCCAACATCCCTTGTTTGAAGGAAAATTGACTGAGGATTTCTTGGGTCTGTCTGCAGTAGGGGCAGGTGGGCTTGATGAACACCACCACTTTCCCAGGCTGGATTTTGCTGTTCACAAACTCCTGAGCCATGCTGACAAGCTGCTGCCTCCTGGGGAGGAATCCTCAATTACAGGTATTGCTCAGGAGTAAAACGGAGGCCCAGCCAGCTGGCTCTCATTTAAAGGAACCTCCCTGGAGGAGGAGTTTGTCTGGTAACGTGCTCAGTTTTTAAAGGGACAGCCCCAAAGTCATTCCACTGTGGTGTAATTCACCAGCTAGTGATGCCAAGGAAGGCATATTTGCATTTAGTCATTAATACCTGTGCCTAGCTTGTCATTGTTGTCCTTAGATCTTTCAGGAGCGCCTGAAAGCAGGGTCAGATCACCCTTTGGAGAAGCGCAAAGCACACAGACCAGCCCCAGGGAGAGTTCTGAGTGAGCAGTGACTTTCTAGGGTAAAACCTTTGCCCTGTCAGAGACACGTGTTTAAAAATGTGCTGGCCAAAAAGAATAATTCAAGAAACAAATCTCTTTAGAAGAAGTGAAACTGCAGTTGTGACTTGGTGTCTGTTTTGAAGTTGCTCCCAGGGCCTTTTGCTTAGCCTGCACAAGGGTTCTGTCGTTGCGATTGTTTTTAATGGATGTAGTTCCCAACATTTAAAAATCTGGAGATTTCACAAAAGAATCTGAACTTGCGCTTCCCTGAATAGTCAGGCCTGACAAGACAGCTCACATTCCTTGTGGCAGCAGCTGGTGCTGAAAGGCTGTTGTCCCCTGTGGGCAGGACAGAAGGTGGCTGCAGTGCACCAGAAAATCTTGACTGTCTTCTCTGGGGTCCCCACGTTCCCTAGTAGGTGGAGTAAAGCTTCTGTTCTAGGACAGTTCAGACCCCCTCTGTGTGCGGTAAGTTAAATAAACGAGTCAAGGAAAAGCCATTAAAAGCGAATCATCCGTTTGCCCAGGAATTTTTACACTGAAACTAGAGTACCTTCAGAGAGATGGGAACTGGACATCTCCCTTGACTGTCATGTTGGTGAAATCTCAAGCATAGTGTGATTTCTCAAGAAAAGAAAGTGACTCTCAGAAGCTGCTCTAATTATTACTAAAATTAAATGGCAAAATGAGAAACGCAGATTCTGAGTCTCGGAGAGGGAGCTAATAAGTGAGATCTCTGTCAACAAAAAGATTGTGCTGGGGCCCAGAGGCCTGAGGCTCTTGTCCTGGTCAGGGCTTGGGATCTCTCTGTCCTCGGCTTCACTTCCCTCCTTAATAAGTTCATGGGGGGTGGCTGTGTTGCCTCTCTTCTCCTTACTTTAGCTCAGACCTCTGCGGCTAAAGGCTGCCTCCTTCCACTGACCCAGCCCATGGGTCACCAGGCCGTTCCCTCAGAGCCCTTCTCTCTTCTCGGTATCTGGAATTCACCTCTCTTTCTCTGTTGGCTCTTTTCTCTCAGCATGTGATTCTGTTCACGTCTCTCCCTTGTTAAAAACCACCATCACCACCACCACCACCACCATCTCCTATCTCCCTTGGCCCTGCTTTCCAGCCTCTGCCCTTTCCTTAACAGATAAGTGTTGTAGAACTGGCTGTTTATGATTGCTTTCTGTACTTTACTCACCTCAGTGTAGTCTGACTTCCTTCTCCACCCTTCTGCTAAAAGTCCTTTGGCCAACACCACTCGTGACCCCTGCATTGCTAAATCACTTTGTCGAGAGGTGTCCTGACTCAGACTGAGAAGTGTGGGTGTGGAGTTTTTGGTAAACTAGTGGATTGAAACTTTCAAAGGTCTGTTTGCACAGAGTCCTCTGGGGGTTTGGGTACCTGAGGTAGAGGCTGGGGTGCAAGGGTACTCCATCACCTGCCCTACAGCTCAGCTCCAGGGAGTAGAGTCTGAAGCCTTAGGACAGATATCCACAGAACACAGCTGAACAAGGCATTTTCTTGAGGAACTGTGAGACATGGAACACAAACAGATGACAAAGAGGGGGTGCCTGTCTCATTTCTCAGAAAATGCTGTGGCTTCAGCTCAGTGAAGAATTCAGAGCATAGAATATTCTGCTGCATAGAATATTCTGCCATCTTGAACGTTTGTAGCTTTGGCACATCAGGAGATGGAAACCATGGTCTGAGGGGCATCTCGGGGTGTGGGGGGAGGGGCTGCCATGGAGGGTCCAAGGGGGCCCTGTCCTTAAGTACTATGAACAATCAAGAAGGGGTGTGTGTGTGGCGTGTGGAAGAGCCCATAAGACACCTCCAAGCAGTTCAGGCGTACTGAGAAATGAGGACCTTTTTTTAAGGGAATGGTGGTCCTGCTATGCACGTGGTTGACAACGAGTTAGTGTAGAACACGGGCTATTGCTGTTAATATGATCTCGTTTATACCTACAGGTTGATGAGGGCTGAGAAAATTTGGCCACGAATGAACGTTTTCAGGCTTTTTCTTTATTTGCACACTTTGCCAGACTTGACCTTGTAGCTCACGTTCCCTCCACCCCCTTGAAGCTGTCTTCTTCCCAACATCATTTGCAGCGTAATCTTTTTTATTTTTCCTGTATCTCTGGATATTCTGTCTCAACCTCTTTCTCAGGAATTTTGCCTACCCATGGTATATCCTGGGGCTTGACCCTCTTCTCACTATGTACACACCTTCCTTGAAAGATTTTATCTGCACAGCTGATTTTGATTAGAGGAGTTTGTTTTTCTTGGCTGTCAGGAAGTGGGAGGTGGGAAGTGCAGCTGTCACCTATTTGTTGATAAGCATCACATTTATTTTTCTTGTCTAGACCTCTCTCCTAAGCCTCAGGAGTGAATAGTAGCTCACCTGGGAGTTCCTTGAGCCTCTCAGCCTCCGTGTGGCCAGGACTGAAGCCACCCTTTTCTGTTTTCCATACCTGCTCATCCTCCTGTGAGTACTGTCCTCTATGCAGTCTAGTAGGGGGGTGGGGGAGGGTACAGACAAAAGCAGTGGGCACATGGCATGAAATGGTCTAGGTGGTATAATAGAAGTATGTATGGGCACAAGGATAACCAAAAGAGAGCAGTCATTCCCACCTGGAGGGCTAGGGAATGGTTGACAAAGGTAAACTAGGCTGAATCCTGAGAGAAGAGATGTTTGTGAGTCTACAAGGCAGGCAAGGGTACTGCAGGCAGAGGAGAAAGAAAAGCAAGAGTGACATAAATGATGCTTGGTGTTGGGTGTAGTTGCATGTGGATGGAGTAGTAGGGGTTTGAGTAGGGAGAGCAGGCAGATGCTGGGTGTCCTTTGTCAAGCTACAGAGTGAAGACTTTACACATAGGCAGTGAGGAGCCATAATAGGTGTGTTTTAAGCATTAGCAGATTGCAGTTAAATATTTGATGAATTAAGGACTTTGTCACATCTCCCAAGTAATTCAATGAGTGCTAAATGCAATCTGATTATAGAAGGGCTCTAAAGAGCAGTAGGGATGCTTTGGGGCATGCAAAACTTTCAGGGTCCCTCCAAATTCACCCTGGGACCAGTCCTGACTTCCACTAGTCTGGAAGTGGTGCAAAGGGGCGGCCGTGTAGGTGGTGGCCCACCATTGTTCTGTGCTGCCCTCAAAGTTCCCTAGACTGGATCATGGCTGCTTTGGCCCTTTTGATATGGCACTGTAGGTGTTCAGGTGAGTGAGTCACGTTGCCAGCAGCCCTTTCCAACTTCAGACACATAAAGATTCTAGTTTGTAGTTGGGACCATTTTCAGAGTCTTATCCTGTTTGATGCTCTCTCTCTCTGGACCTCTCTAGATTCGACCACAGAGGACCATAACTATAGATGCTACCTCCAGATTTGACCATGGAGGACTTCCGACTGTGACTAGCCGTAATCCTTCTGTTCGAACTGTTTCCTCATCTTTCATCTCTATGTGGAGCTGCTCGATGCTGAACTCAGTGATAATGACAGCTGCCATTTACTGTGTGCCAGGCTCAGTAGATTGCAGTTAAATATAAATACCTCAAATCCTCACAGCAACTTTGAAAGGTAGATACTTTAGATTCCAAACTGACTAGAGGACTAAGGAGAGCATCTCTGACTTGGAGGACCTGGAGTTCAACCAAGGTTATGAGTCTAGGCTGCTTTCCAACAGGTTCCACCATATATTTGGAAGGTCTCTCTTGTTGCCATCTTTTGTAAGATGTTTAGGAATGGCGTATCACCTACTAATACTGGTGACCTGAAAGTCGCTGGATCTCAGTGAGGTTTCTTGCTATCATTTAAGTTCAAGACTCTATCATTGACCTTTCTAGGTGTTTCACGACACAAAGATCTCTTACTCTTGCTGTTGGCTTCATAAGAGAGAAATAACCCCTATTCCTCTTCTCTCCTTAAGCTAATCATATCAGACAAACTAAACTAAGCCATTTATTTAGTTTAAGTTTATTAGGAACCTCTTTATTAGGAACCTCAAACAGCATTATGTATCTCTCTCTTCCCAGCCCCTGGTGCCAAAGGAGATCTCACAGGGCATCATACCTGCCTACTTTGGGATGGATATGGCTGAGGATAGATGGATGGTTAAGGATTCCCCTGGGGCTGTGATTGGGTTCCCTCTAAGGGGTTCTAGGGGGCTCTGAGAGACAGCACGTAGATTCACATTTCAGGGCATCATCTGAACAGCAGAATATAATATCCCCGTTTTTGTATCCCCAACCTTTAACCAAGTTTATCAATTCAAATATTTTAGGTGGAAAGTAACAGAATATTCAATTAAAATTGGTTTTGATTAGAGGGTTTTGTTTTTCTTCGCTATCAGGAAGTCAGAGGTTGGGAGTTGGCTCAGAGGCTCAGTGACCCAGGGCCCTGGGTGAGCATCATTGAGATCCTCCTGGTCGTCCCCTCATGACTGCAGGTTGGCTGCAGCTGTTCTGAGCACCTGTCCTCACGCAACTATGGTCAAAGGTAGGAGGCAGAGGCTGGCGCAGGTAGGGCATTCCTCCTTCCATGCTTTTTGACTGGCAGACTCCCCTTATACTTCCTGAGCTGGAACTGGTTCACATGCCCACTCCAAGGTCAGGGTCTCTCTTCCCTAAGCTCATTGATGTGTGCTTAATGCCTGAATTCTCTGGGCCAGCAAGAAGAGACGGCCCGCTTGGCTATAATTGGAGAGCTTACACATTATGACACATCATAATCCTCCAAAGTTCAGAGTTTACCTTAGGGTTCTCTCTTGGTGGTGTACATTCTATGGGTTTAAACAAATATATGATGACATGAATCGCCATACAGAGTAGCTGCCCTAAAAATCCTGTCTGCTCTGTTTATTCATTTCTCTCGGGTAAAGGCTTTTATTTTTCCATTGTATAAGTTCTTCAGTGAATTTTTACCACATGCATGTATTATGTTTAGTTTTTTACTTATCTAAAGTCATGACTGGGCAGTAAGAAAGTAGAGAAAACCAGTGCAGAGTAGCCTCTAAAGAACTTTGGCAGGAGAAGGGGAAGTGATATAGTGATAGCTTAAGGAAATAACAGGGCTGGGAAAAAGTATCTTTAGTATAAGAGTTTGAGTAGAGTTTTTGTTGTTGTTGTTGTTTGTTTGCTCACTTTTGTTTTTGTGAAGGCAGCAACCAATTGAGGGAGGAAAATATAAATATGAGTGAAAGAGGATGCTTGTTGGAGCAGGGACACAGACACGGTTGAGGGCAGGGAACAGAAGGCCGGGCAGTGGGGTTAGGAGAGAAGGAGGGGAACATCTGCAGTGGAAGTGCTGGGGTGCAGGGCATGGATGGGGAGGGGCCTCTGGGGCTGAGGATGGACAAGCAGGGTGGCTACAATGAGACAAGAGACTATGAGACAGGGGACTCTTGACTCTGACATGTGGCTGGAACAGCCCAGCATGGGCTCCAGACTGGAGAGGAGGCAGGTGAAAGAGCAGAATGGAGAGTGGTTCATGTCAAAATGAAGATGAAAAACTGGTTCAGTGGCAGGGATTTAAAAATCATTATAAAAAGAAGTTATGCTCTGCAACAGGAAATTCAGGCTCATAAGCAAACACTTGGTGGATGCTTGGCTGGGTGACCAAATATGAGCGGTGATGTCAGAAATGCTGAAACAAAAGTTTTGTTTTTTAAAACAGTTTCAAGCCCTTCTTGGGAAAGATGACTTTACTTTGGCTAAAATGACTCTACAGCTAAATGAGGACTCTGTGACCAGGGAGGCAGAACTAGAAGAAAGTAAACCACCTAGGGCCAATTGGTTACAATGCCTCAAAACATTAAATTAATATTTTCAAATGATCAGGTATACAGCACCTGCCTTACACAGAAGTGGAAGCTACATTTGTGCTTAACTGGTTGTGAAAAAATTCCTTACCTATGAGCTGGGAAGCTCAGAGGAAATGAATCGCTTGGGGACGGAACACCTTTAATGGGAAAGGACAGCTTTTCCCACTCAGAGACAACCGCTGGGCACATGTGTATAGAGCTGTTATTTGGAATGACTTGTCCAAATGCTTGCAATAAAACTGAAAGGAGCCAAAACTGGGAAATAAAGATCTGAGCTGACAGTAACTACCGAACAACGTCACCTTCGAGTAAAGTGATGAATTCAGAGGGAACAGCAAGGCTCTGAGCTCTTCCTAGCCCAGGAATCTTCCCGCCATGGTTTCTGTCAAGCACCTGTCCTCACACAACTCCTCTCAGGCCTCATGCTCCTCCACAGAATACGAGGTGCCATTACAGATGCAAAGTGTACTTGTAACAGAAATGTTCTTCAGTGGGCTTCTGGTTAATAAATTTTGGCACATCCAAATGCTGGAAAAGGATGTAGTTAATAACAAAGGAGAAGAGAATGTGCTGTGTTTTCTAGGGTCTAAAAATCAAAGTGTAGAATTGTGTGCAGAACAGTCTCTTTCGTATGAATATAGAAATGTAGGGTATGAGAGTATTACATGTGTGTGTGTATTATCTATCTATCTATCTATCTATCTATCATCTATCTTGAATATCTATATATTCTAACATGAAAGATTTCCAAGTGAAAGATGTGTTAATTTTTAAAAGTTACGAAATAATATTTATATTTTAAAAACGAGAAATAAAGCAACGATATATGAGCATCCACGTACCGTGTATCACGTAAATGCTCAGAAAGGGGCTGGCAGGTTACACAGCAAACTGTGGGCAGTGGGGTCTCTGAGGGGGAGAGTAGCTGAGGAGTGGCTGTTTTTAGCTTTGCTCCGTCAACTTTTATATTATTTGAAAGTTATACAATAAGGATATACTCATGTATAACTTAAGAAGAAAAGAGAAACAATACAGACCCAAAATGAAAGCTACGCGATAACTCTTGATACCCTCCTGGAAAATTAGAGAACCAGAAAGGCAATAAAAGACACATGAGGTGACACATCTCGGGTCTACTGATCATGACCATGCTGGGAGACGACCGACGGAGCACCGCAAAGGGGAGGGAACAGGAAGTCTGTAGCCATGCCAGCCCCAGTTCCTCCCTTCTACAGATGCGGGGACTCCCAGAGAACTACGAGGAGACTGCGCCTGTGAGTTCATGTTGAAATACCCTCAGCAGCCCCGTGGCGGTGGGGGAGGAAGCCACCTACGGCCTTACCAAGGTCGCCGAAGAGTGGTTTCTCTACAGTTTTCAGGAGAATATGGAATTTTAGAGCTTCTCTTTTGGACTCTGCATTACTAAAAAATCGAACTATTTCTGGAGAAGGCCGATTGTCACCCTGTCTGGGTGCAGGAGCACGAGCGCCCGTGGCCTTGAGGTGAGCACCAACACGTAGGGACAGGTGGCAGCCCACGTCAGGTTGCATATGAGGGAAACAATCGATGATCAGAAACTGAGGGTATTTTCTGAGGATGAAACTGTCATCTCAAAGGAAGGGACATCTGAATCTTGGCTCACATTCAGATTCTGTAAGAGTGACTGGTCTCAGGGGTGACATGACAGCCACTGATGGAATGTCTTCGAGACCCAGCCCTCTAAGTCCTTCACGGGCTCCAGGTGAGCGGTGCCCGACTCTGACTGAGTTCCCGAGGGGTGAAGTCAGTCTTCTGGACCCCCCACCAGAATTCAAGGAGGAGGTGTCTTTCTAAGCACAAAGGTTAGAAATATTGGTGCAGAGAATGGTCATTAGGGAAGGTTAGGGGACCAACCTCGGGACCAAGCCGGTGCCTTTACAGTGGGACTGACAGGGCCATCTTGAGTGACAGCTCCATTCCCGACCAGCCTGACTGACTGTGAGCCCTTCCTGAGGCTTCACTGCTCCTGGAGGAACCAGTCCTGTTGTCTCAATAGCAGGAAAGCAGATGTTGAAATAGCAGCTAGTGAAACCAGTGAAGGGAAGAGAGATGAAATGCTTATCTATCACCATGGCTGAAGGGGGTGCAGCAGTGAAGTGGGAGTCCAAGCCCTGACAGCTAGGGAGAGGGAGTGTACCACACAGCTGTAGAAACCCTGGACCACCACTTTGCAGCTTTCCCAAAGCCTGCCTAGGCACTTCATCCCTGTCTTGCTCTCCCACACCCCGCTGGCTACCAAGGCAAAGGGGGCTCAGCATTCCTCTCTGTGATGCCTAAGGATGGGTCACTGGCGGGCGGCGGGGGAGCTTCCCTTCCAACATTCAGGACAACACCAGGGGTCACAGGAGGAGGACGGGCCCTGACATGAGAAGGAAACATCAGCATCTGTGTGGCATGGACACCGTGTGGAAAACTCAGAGAATACACAGAGAGTATTTATCCGAGGACGTACTATGGGGAGATGGAGATTGGGGCTGCGAAACCAGCTCATAGCACTGGTGAAATTCAAAGCCTTAGGCCGACACATGTTCAGCTTTCCATTCTGTCTGTACATGAGACTCACCTGAGGAGCTTTAAAAATACCTGCCTGGGCCCCATCCCACCCCACCGAATCAGAACCTATTAGGTTCATGTTCCTGCCAAAGACCTTCCATCCTCAGAGGAAGACCCACTCAAAGATGTCTCTCCATCCTTTGTGCTCAGACTCACCTGCCAAACCTCGTGAAGCTTACCGACCCTGGGAGGTGCCGTCTTACTGTGAAAGTTACCCTCCTGTGATATTAAATCCACAAAACTGGGTCTCAAGTGCCCTGGCTAAGCAAGGCCCTTGCCTCCCTGTGGAAGTCTTCCTATTTATTTATGGAACATACTTCCCCTTATAAAGCACAAAGATTTATTGAGAGGAGGGTGGAATAGAGTAGTGGGCTGATAATTCCCCTGTGGAGATTTTTGTGGTGCAGAAAACATCCCCTTTACAGAAAAGACTGACAGGCCTTTGTGTTCTGAGTTTGGATGCCTTCATCCGGGATGGGGAAAGGGCCGGTGTTAGCTCTTTGGCGTTTTGGAAGTGAAACATTAATTTTGAAATGTAAGGAGGAGCTGGACAGAGGAGGGGATGGGAAGTGGATTTCGAAGAGAAGATGGCAATAGCCTGTCTCCAATGGCAGAGAGAAGGTAGCAGGTCTTGAGTGGTGGGAGCCCGTGTGCCCCTTGCCATCCAGCACCCCGAGCTGTGACACACCTGGGATGAGTTGAGTGAAGGAGGCTGTGGAGACCTGGAGTGAGCCTGAGTCTCAGGACCTGGCAGCCCTGGGCCTGGCCTGGCAGCGATGGAGGCTGTCGGAGGAGATTGCCAGTGGAGCCAGGGGTCTGGGCCGTGGGCAAGGAGATGGGATGGCTATAGCAATGCACCCAAGATTCCTGCCCAGTGGGCCTAGATTCTGGAAACTAGAATGCTAGAGTTCTCTGATGACCCCAAAGGTGGAACTGGAACAGGGTGCCTGGGGACTGAGCCAGATTCCTTTTTCTCCAGAGAAAACTAAGAAATGTGGCAATTCTCATGGTCTCAGGTAGATCACCGGGGAAGGGAGTTTCCATCCAGTGGCTTTAAAAGAAGAGGGCATAACTGAAGTTTGGGTGTGGAGAAAGGAGAACGCATGAAAACAGACAGCAGAGCTGAAGGTATGATGGGAAGAGACCAGCAGAGGAGCTGCAGTAGCAGGTGTGTAAAATGGGATTTGGGGACCAGAAATCTCAGCAGCTTTCTGTGGGCATGGATATAAAGCCTTCCTCTCCCTCCTCCAGGACATCCTGGGTGAAGCTGAAACTTGTCACCTAATGCTTTTGTGAGGGTGGCTTTTCTCCTTAGAAATGTTTTTAAAGTAACTCTGGTTTGTTGTTACAAAAGACGATACGCTAAAGAGATGTGCTTCCTCTTACTCCTGACCCTGAGCTTCCAGTTCCTGTATCCACATGTAACCATGATTACCCAGTTCTTCTTTCTGGAGATGATTGTTATTGTATTTTTTCCTAAATCGGCCCAGGGTCCTGCCCTTGCCTTCATCATGTAACAACTTATCGAGAATATATGTAGCTCCAACTCATCTTTATTAATGCTACTTAGTATTCCAATGATACTTTTAACCATTTCTCTTGTTGGCATTTGGGTTCTTTCAGTCCCGCTGAACCACTTGCCTTATGGTGTGAGTGTTGCTTCCCGCGGGAGCCAAGGTGTTGCAGAGATAGCCGGAGGGGACTCAGGAGCTTGAAGTCAGAGGACTGAGAAAGATTAAATCCCACAGAATTGTCAATGATGGGGCACTTTGGGGCTTTCCAGTTTGGGAACTGGCGATTTGAGGCGATCCTACACATCTCAGGGACTGATGATTCAGTTTCTCCCTCCTCAGAATCCCAGAAATACCCGACTACCCCCTCCCCCCACCAATATGCTTGCAGGGGACCTCCTGGAGAAAAACTCACTTTAATGTTTCCCACTGACTCTCCATAAAATTTGATTGAATTGAAGTTTCCTTAATTTTTGTGAACAAAAACATAGCATCTCTTTCACTGTTTGTTGTTGTTGTTGTTTGTCTCTGAATCTCCCAGTGGAGAATTGCAGCCCTTGCAAACACCTTCCAATATTTTCTAAGATTCAACAGGGGGTATTTCGCATGAACTCAATAAATCTTTTCAGCAGCTGCATGATTTCTCTGATATTTTTTACCTTCTTCCTGACTGACTATTTTGGGTCCTGCTACTGTTTTTGCTGAACAGTGTTCTTCACTTTTGACGTCGCCCAAAGGCCGTGAGCTGTGTTCACTTTTCCACAGGAGGAGCACAGGACTTTTTTTTTTAGCCATGTCATCATGCTTTTCTTCTAGCCCAGGCAAGAGCAGAAATGCTCAGGTTTGGGCGTTGGGTCAATGTTCAAAGATAACGAAATGAAGTGCTTCATTTTCTCATGACCTCATGAAAAGCCAGTGGAAATTCCTTTGGGAGAAATAAATGGGTGGCTGTTGTATAGACACCTGCTGAGTTTCCTAATAGTCGAATGAGCAGTAGGGCGATGCCACCTAATAGCTCCCTGATGGATTTCACAGTCTCATGCTGACACAATAACACACCTGGATGTTGTTATTCACCTTTGATAATTCCATCCCCTATACAAGAGAAAATTGGTTAGGAAGGAAGGAGAGAATTTTGCAGATTTCATTTTTGTTTCTTCCTTACCTAGTGGAGTTCTGTGGTAACTTAGCAGAAACACTAGGACCTGTTTCAGTCATTCTCAGCCGTGGTGGTGGGCAGGGTGCCCTCAGGAAGCACCGCAGGACACCCGGCTGTATGCAGGACCCATGTTCTGCTGGTATTTGCCACTACGCTGTAAGGACCAGCAGTGTTCCGATTGGTTGGGGCCTATGCCATCTGAGGTGTTGAATGTTTTCAATGTGTTTGGGTTTATTCTGAAAATCACATTAAATATTACACAAAAATTTTATAGATGGAAAATAAAAAGGAGTTTCTTTTGTAATTCAAACTACAGTCAATGAAGCTCAGCCAAATCCACTGGTTGGTGAGATGGAGAAACACAAAAGGCAGAGGGGGAGAGAAGAAACCACTGGGATCATACCAGAGTTTGGGACGATGGTAGGAAGAAGTTTGCACTTACCAGAAGGGTACACGGATAAAATAAGGTTGAGAGACACTCAACTACAGAAAATAGAGGTGATTCCGGTTAAGTGGGGGTAACACGTGAAAAAAACCCCTATCGTAACCTCTTCTGTATACGTTGGTTAGAGAGGGTGTGTTGTCAGACATTTAGATTGAAATCACTCAGCCTGTGGTTATCAGAGGTGCCAATGTCCTTCCTGCGTTTCGGGGGCTCCTAAGTGCTCTCTGATACAACCTGGCTGTCATTCTGTGGCTTCTCATTCTGTGGCTTCGGGCGTCTGTGCTGGGAAAGGGCTTCCTGAAGCAGAGGTCTTCGGAGGCTTGTGTGTCGTGGTCAGCAGCACGGCTGCTGTGGCAGGCAGCCCCGGTTCCAGTCCCTTGGTTGCCACTGACTGACCTGCATTCAGGCAAGTGACTTCATCTCTCCAGCCTCCAGTTTCCTTTTTGGTGGGTGGTATGACATTGGATGGTATTGGATCCTCCCTCAGAGGACAGGTGAAGATTACAGGAGATAATACACTGAGGTATTTCCCATAGTGCCTGGCCTGGAGTGAGTGCTCAGTAAATGGTAGCTGGCATTGCTAAGACACAAGGTGTAAGAGAGATTCTGGGAGGTTTACTTCACACCAAGAGGAGACAGAAACGTCATGAGGTTCAGGGACTCCCTAAGGTTAGGAAACTGAAAAGGGTGATGACTGGAAATAATGACCACAAGAAAACTGTAAGGTTTCTGAATCTTTGAAGTTTTCCCGGTCCTGAGTGTATCTCCAGTTCTAATGAAAAAGAAAATCTTGTTCCTTATTTTTAAGAATATCAAATGTAGCTGGAAAGACACATCCTAGGCTTAGCCAAATTTATGAAAAGAAAAACTCCCAGGAAACAGAGTAGGCAGAAAAACAAAATGGCTGGTACTCTGGGGCCTGCAGGAAGAAAAAGTAGCTGACAACCAACCAACACTCAAAATACAGCCTGGGGCCTTGGCCGGCCCAAAGCCTGCTGCATTTCCTGACACACTGGCTCCTGGAAGCCAGTTTACCCAACTACACTCCCCACATGTGCTCCGTCCAAGTTTGTGGCTTACTGCAAATAAACATCTGTTTAAGGAACACATCATTGAATGGGCAGGCTAGCTTAGCTAATCGCTTGTTACTTAGCTGCTCTCCAGCCCACTAAAGGCCTCAGGTGTGTGTTATCTGATTAGCACAGGGTACAGCATTGCTGGGCAAGATGAAGCGAGTCCACAGCTGTGGTTTTTCCCTACTCAACCAACCTCTTCCAGCAATGGAACCTGTCTTTTCCTTTTTGGGAAATATCCCTCTTCTACTCTTAGCCCTTGGTTTGGTTCATTTCTAAGATGTGACCTGGCAAATTCTCAATTCCCAGGGATGGTCATGTGACACAGGCTGACCAGTTGGAATCAAACCAACATGTTGAAGGAGAAGCATATGAATCCAATTCAATGAGATGCTATTCTCAGTAGCTGGAGCTATTGGGACACAGGTGTTCTCTGCCTGGAGGGCTTTAAGTTTGTATGCCTGCAACTGTTGGAGTTTTGCTATCCCTTCGGCAGAGCTTGAGGGAGGATGAAGTCCATCAGAATTAAGCGGAGGCAAGAGAGAGAGAGGCCCGATGACATTCGAGCACCTGCCTCTGGTTGAGTGTGATCCATCCCCGCACTTTTCCATTGCCTGGGCTGGTAAATTCTCTTTTTTGCTTAAGTTGGTTTGAGATGGGCTTCTTTCACATAAATAAAGCAAGAAACTGAGGGGACACCTGTTTTCTTTTCACCAGTCAAGTAGAAAAGCAGCAGGGGCCTTTTCCTTGTGACCCGAGTTATAAATTTCCCACCGCTTTTTAAGAGTTAATCTCTTCATGCTGACCCTTGGTTTTCCTAACTCATGTCTTAGCTCAAGCTCTTGAAGCTAGTCTGAAATTAATTCCACATTTTGTAAAATAAGGAGGAAACAGAAGTTGGTGAGTAAGTAAATATTTTACAATGAGATAAGATTTGGGGCCAATGTCTACCAGTGCACCCACTGCCAAACCTGGATTATAGCCTGTTACATCACCCTAAGAGGGAGTACTACCTTTTTCTTAATCATATTGGAGGCATTTTGACAAAGAGTAGAATATAACTTTAAGATAGTAAGTGAAAAGAGAAGAGAAAAAAGTCATTCGTACAACGGAAATAAGTATTCGCTTACTTTTTAAGTTCTGTGGGTTTGGGTGTGTGTTGCATCCGAGGCTCCATGTCTCTGTCTCTGCTAAGAGAAAATATATCTCTTAATTGAAACTGGAAGGCAAATATAAACTGCCTTTATGTTCACATGGTTTGACAAACATGCTGTTCTCATCTTTGAGTCAGTTGAAATGTGGTTCTTTCTTATTTTCATGTGGACATCCTATTCTCCCTTCTTCAGCATATTCAAAATGTTCCCTACTGTGTGCGACTTTGAAAAAGTCCCCAGCGTGCTTCAACGCTTGCATCTGTAAAATGAGCACTTAGAGTAGATCAGTGGTTTCAATTTAAAACAAAACAAACAAAACAAAACAAAACAAAAAACCAGCAGAATTCTTTTTTACAAACATAGCTTGTCCAGAAACCCACCAAAGTGGAGCTATTTGGGCTGAGGTGGGGGTGGTGGGCTGGGACTCCTCCCTGCTCAATCTCCAGGTGGCTCCTGAGGGAGCTCCTCACACCGCTAGGACTCCGAGGGACCATTTCAAACACTCTGTTCAGATGTTTCCCAAGGCCCTTTCCAGCTCCAGACGTTAAGAGTTCTGTCATTCTAAGTGCCATCTCTTTCATGAAGCTTTTCTAGTACCCCAGCCTACATGGATCGCTTCTTTTTATGTGCACTGTAACATTTGCTAGCATATCACACACCCCAGCCATGTTTGTAAAGTGACCTAGATATGGAGGTTTGTCTTTCTTTGAAGCTGGCACATTCATGTGCTTCTTTTGGGGAGTGGCTCAAAACTCACTTGGGAAACTGAATGTAACTGAAAGAACTCCAGGAAATGGGGAGAGAAGCTTTGTTCACAGACTGGGGAAATCTGGATCATTGCCTCCTGCAGCAAGTCGCCTGTGCTGACAAAAGCTGAGCTGATAGTCCAGACTATGTACCAGAGCAGAGCAGGGTGCCCACTCACCTATGGCCCCCACGTTGGCCCTCCACTCAAACCTTTACCTAATGTGGATGTTGGCCAGACCATGGTAATCAGAAGGCCATGGACGATATCTGTGTGAACTGGGTTGTGGCCTCACCGTTCAGCAGTACTGGGCCATCCCCTGGTGTGGGAGACTAATAGACTTTCTATTGAAGGCATCACCAGGAAGAAAAGATCAGGCTTGTCTCTAGTACCCCACCTGCCTTAGTCATTTCCTTCCCACTGTGGGTAAGTTCTGGTTTCCTGAATAGAGTATTTTACCACTGTCATCCTCACTCTAGGGTTCTGTGTAAACTCTAGTGGTTTTAGAAACGTACGTCACATGGTGTGATTTTATTCAAGGCTGGCTTTGTCCAGAGTGGCCTAACCTAGGAAGGTGTGCCACAGATTCCTGAGGCTCAGGTAGAGACATTGTGGTTGGAGCACCACCTAGTGGCAGCAAAGAATAATGCATATGATGAATGACAGGAATCTTTCCAAGGGGTGGATAAATAGCACCCAGGGATCTTTGATTTCCAAAAACAGTTCCACTAAAAATAAACTTTAAAGCAAAATTATACTGAACATAATTTTTAGCCTTTTCTTAATGATTCCAAAGACATGTCAGTGTCATCATAATGAACACTAGTTATTATTGTAGAGTGTTATAAATGTAGGAGATTGGGGGAAAAATCTGTAAGAAACTTTTCATCCCATTTAAGTTTCTATTTTTAAAAAATTTGGTACACCCAGAAATAAGATACTGTGTAACCATTAAAAGGAAAGAGGCTTATGTATGATATGAACTTGCTAAAAGAAAAAAGATATAGAACAGTATCAATAGAATGTTATAATTTATGTGAGAAACACATTAGGAAAAATATATATAAGTGCCACCTCTTTTATGAAATATGTATTATATATAATGTTTCATAAAACATTATATATCTCTATCCCTATATAGTGTTTTACAATATATCACTACATTCTTGTTTTGTTTTGGAAAGATACCTAATAAACTAATAATTAAGGTGGCCTTAGGCAGAACCAAGAGCCTAGGGAAAAGAAAGGAAAAAAAAAATACCATATACATACATACATGGATACATACATTGCTTCCTTATTGTTTTTATTTTTATTTTTTTAGATTCTGATAAGTAATGTGTTGCCCATTCAAACAAAAAACATTTTAGTACAAAGTCCTCGATAGTACTTATCAATAAATTGTAGGCACTATTATTATTATTGGTAGTAGTGGCAGTCATGATAGTCATAATATTGTCATTTTGTTCTTCTTTCCAGAAAAGCTGAGTGCAGAAAGTACCCCAACCCTGCCCCAAGCCAACACTTTAAAAATACTGACTTTTTCCTTTTAGTGAACTTAATGAATTTCTTCACTCACTGATGCGTCTTTATCTGGCAAGTCAATAGACTTAGCTTTTTATTTTTATCTATCAATCAATTGATCGATCGATCTATCCATTCACTCACCCATCCATCCATCCATCCATCATCATCCATCCTTCACTTATTATTTATTAATGCTGGTTGTCTTTATTTATTGACACACACAAATAAATGAGTTATGTTAAGTACTGGTATGCAATAGCTGTTCTTATTCACTCACTGGTGTCCTGTGCATATCATAAAAACAACATCACTGAAATATTTAAATTTATCTCATAAAAGTATACGTGAATGATAATACATAGACTTCAGATGATAGACTGTTTCTAACCCAAGTTTTTAAGTAATGGTGTACTTTTAAGTAATGGTGTAGTACTTGGGAGCGCCTCATTTGGTATGTAGAGAAATGGCTGAGAAAATTTTGAGCCCCTCCAGTGGGAAAGAGGCTGATATATTGAGGTCTAAGTTCAGGGTCAGACACCTGAAAAAGACCATTCGGATTCTAATTTGTAGACTTTTGAAAATTATAACTCTTTAAGGAAACAGAGTTAAAAAGTGGTTTGTTGGTATATGAGTGTCTGTAAGACTTGTTTCAAAAGCTCAGCGTGTGCACACACATTCACACGTGCACACATTTGGTCTTACACTGTAAACTCCATCATAGTACCCAAGGCGGGCCCTGGGTACCAAGGAAATGTCTCTGTTTCTCAGAGTAAAACGATACTGAGGATACTTCTCAATAAGTGATGCAGAATAGGCCCTTTTGTTTCCTAGACCTGCCGTTCAGTGTAACCCGAAGCTCTGGGCCCTGTCCCTGCTCACCTGGTCAGTTGCAGCAACAGCCGCCAGTCTAAACTGTGCTGGGTAAAGTTTGGCCTGTAGTCAACATCCACACTCCCTTCTTACTCATCTGGGCAAATGTGTTTGAACTGACCAATGAAGAAATGTCTTGGACGGGTTTGAATTAGACACCAGAAACAAACACAGAAATGGATGGGGTCAGTGAGCTCAGGGCTCCAGATGCCACTGCCCGATGGTCAGATCATCTGCTCCTGCAGGTCAAGTGAAAAACCACTGGGGACTGCATGACAAGGATGATAGTAGGTCACTCAGATAGAGCCAGCAGTCCAGACCATCACAAGCTGGGAGCCAGCTCTGCTTCCCATGTGAGTTATTCCTTTCATAAATGTGCTTTTAGTTGAAATTAATTACTTACTTGGAATTTCTATGTCTTGTCAGATGTCCAACGGGCATGGCTGCTGCTCCTTTCCTCAGACCGACACTGAAGAAACTATGGAATCAAGAAGTAAGCACGGATCCTTAAAATTAACAACAAACCACTCACCCCGGTTATACTTTTCCCTAAGGTTAATGTCTCGAACTCTCATATTACTGTTAAGAAAGTATTCAAATGTCCTTTCTCTCTTAGACTTTCTCCCTCCTATGAGGAGTGCAAGGAACCCCAAAGGCAACTTGGTCTGGTTGATTTCCAGTGGCCCCATCTATGCTGCTCTGGGCCTTGTGGGTCGTACCAGGAGTTGAACTCAGGCCCTACTCCCTGCTGTGGGGACCAAGGCACAGAGGTGAAGTTTGTCCTGAGCTGTGGCCCTGACTGGTCCAGCGGTGAGAGAGAAGGCCCTTCTCCCCAGCCTCTTACTGGTGTTACAGCTTTTTGTTAATATCTCTTACACACACATGCCTCTACCCTGATGTTGTTGCTAGTCTGCTGGCCACACGGGGCTGCTGCAACCCATTGAGAGGTTCGAAAAACATTGAGCTTGAAAGGGAAGGGGTCAGGGGCTCCAGCTCTAGATGCACGTTGACGGGCGGCCTTCGTGACCTCTCTACCCCGTGTCCTTTCCAGTTTTCTATCGCAACAAACTTAGCCGGGAGGAGCCCTGGAGGTACCTGCTCTGGAACAAGGATTGTCTGTTTCAAAGGCTCACTGTCGCATTTGAGTGACCATTTCTCTTGATAAACATTTTTCTTCACCAAACAATCTATGATACGGATTATCATTTTATGTGTGTCTGTGGTCATTTTTACACTTACTTTTTAGGAACAGAACTATTTTTCCAAAGAAAATGTAAAGAGAATTGCAGCATTAAAAATATTAAAGTGGGACTGTTTTGGCTGAGTGTGGGGGTGAGGGAGGGACCTGAGCCCCGAGCCCCAATCTCTTACCCTCCTGCTTCCGCCCCGCAGAACCCTGTACTCTGAGAACACTACTTCAAGAGTGTTCACACAGAGCGTTGAGCGTAGGATCGAGAATGAGAAACCTGAGGGTGTGACCCTCGGTCAGCGCCCCTGACTGTAAGCAGAAAAGAAATTTAACTCATTACACCCCTGGAAGAAAGAGAGGTCAGACTTGCAAGCAGGAACAATGGCCCCGAATCACAACACAGTGAAGATACTGCTGTGGCTGGTCACAGGAACTGCAGTTCACCTCACTGACACCGCTGAGCCTGGATATGGGAACCTGCTGCTGGAGCTGTGGCCACGGGGACTCTGGAGGGTCCATGCTGTTGAGGTTACTGCTGCCACTGCCTGCGTCTCACTGGGATGGAGCCTGAGAAGCCCTTGCTTCTTTACCAGTTTCTGATTCACAGTCTGGGACAGGAGTGTCTGACTGGAGGATCTTGCATCATGTGCTTCTTAACTTGAAAAAAGACTGGGGAAGTGGGCATTGGGTATATTCAGCCTCTATAATGTGAGATGGATCTATTTTACAAGTTAGGGAATTCGCCAAAAGGAGAAGGAGGTTCAGGTGCTGAGGGAGGAAGGAGAATGACAAATGTCCTCTATAGTAGCTTTGACAAGTTGCTCTATCTCAGCATTATTTCTCTAGAAAAGACAAAGGCCTTGCTAAGTCATCTCTCCCTCCCTCCCTCCATCCATCCATCCACCCACCCACCCACCATCCATTCATCAGCAAACATTTATTGAGAGCTGTTCTAGTTATCTGTTGTTTCCTAATGAAACTATCCCAAAGTTTAGGGGCTGAAACAACCATTTTATTATATCTCATGATTTTGTGAGTTGGAAATGTAGGAAGGGCTGAGCTGAGTGATTCTTCTGCCATGTGGAGTCAACCGGGATCCTTTGGGACATTCGGATGGTGGCTGATCTGACTTGGAGGGTTCAAAATGGCTTTCCTCACTTGTCTGCTCTTTGGCGAGGATGGCTGGAAGGTTGGGCTCAGCTGGGCTCATCTCTACATAGTCTCATGCCTCTCCACCTGTACTCTCCAGCAGGGTACCTGGACTTTGAAAGGCTCCAAGAGCCTTAAGGCTGGACTTGGGGCTGGCGTAATGTCACTTCCACCATGTTTAATTGGTCAAAGCAGTCACAGGCCAGCCCAGATTTAAAAGGAGGAGAAAGAGTCTCCGTCTCTTGATGGGAAATGTCAAAGAATTTGCAGCCATTTTTAATCTACCGTAAGAACCAACTATGGGCCAGGCATACCTAGAAGCAGGGCATACATAAATATTTAAGAAATAGCTCTGTCTTCAAGATGCTCAGAGTCATATAAGGTTATGTGACCAGGAAACAAATGAAAGCTGTAAACGAGATCTATGAGAAGATGCATTGTAAATTGCAAAAACAATTCTAGTAGGAAAGATTAGCTCTAAAACTAGGATATAACAAACTCCTCTAATGCTCTCTAATATCAGAATTCATTTATCAACGAGTTTCCAAAGAATCAGGAACTCAGCTAAAAGTTTTCCTCACATAATCGTCCCCAATTCTCAAACCAACTCTACCGCTGCAACTTCTACATAGTAGAGCACAGCAGAATCAATGCTTCTTGTTTACTACACACCATCTTGAGACCTCGTTTTATATCAGCACCCATCACTCTCTGCTCATCGATGCCATTTGGTAGATGCTTTCCAAGATGCTCACACAGGCATCTAGCTAGTTAAGAAGGAATTTTAAGTTGAAATGACCCACCCAGCTAATCCTCGAGGGCTCTGATTTCTTCCTCTCACAATTATTACTTTAATCTGCTGCCTTCTCCCAAGCCACAGAGCAACAGATCTTTAGGGTACAAGGCGACAGAGTTGAAGACATATTTAAAGTGGCTTATGTTTTATAGCAAAATTTATTAAGTTCCTACTATGTACTGGGAATTAGACAGCTGACTGCTTTGAGCATGTACAGATTTTGCCTCAGAGAGTAGTCACCCAGACAAGATTTTAAAATTGTTCATTTGTTTGACCTGATTGATAAAGTGACACATAAATATAGACAAAATTAAAATGTAGAAAATTTGAAAAGTGAAAACAAGAATAGTCATCATCTCATCATCCAAAAATGGCACTATTAACATTTTGATTTATTTCCCTTTTTTGTTTGTTTTCAGTTAATGAACATAATAGAATTCATTTTTTTAGAATGGTTTTAGGTTTATAAAAAAAATTGAGCAGATAGTATAAATATTAATCATGTGTTCTTTCCTGCACACAGCTTCCCCTATGATTAAGATCCTGCATTAGTTGAAACGGTTGTTACAGTTGACAAGCCAACATCGAAACACTGTTGTTCAAGATTCACCCTTCATGTTGTAAACTATGGGTTTTGAAAAATGCATAACAGCATGCATCTGCCATTACAGTATCGTACCGATTAGGTTTACCATTTATGTTTTATACGGTCAGACCGTACCATAATACACTTTGGCACCCAGCTTTTTCCCTCTGTTTTTCATGTCAGAGGCTAACATGGACCTTCCTTTACGTTATTGCACGCTTCCTCTACATGCTGACAAGCTCAGAAATGTCATAGGATTCTCTAGCCTTTATTTAACCATTCCCCAAAGGTAGACATTCATACTGCTGATGATTTTTCACTTATGGGATATTTTCAAATCAGTTCATGGAAATAGATTTCCAGGATCTAGATAGCATTCAGGAAAAAAAAAAAAATCAATTTAGGAAGAAACACTAGCGTCCCCCAGCATCTCCCAGACAAAAGGCTTCTGTGTGAAGACTTGGAGCCTGTGCCACCTAGCAAGTGCCAGTTTCCCTGTGGCTGCCCCACACCCGTACGGGAGGGTGGGCCCTTCCTGGAGGCCAGGGAGGGGAGAGGCTGGCTGGGTCTAAGTGTCTCTGTCTCCGCTCCTCCAGGGGGGATAGGTCTTCTGGAATCATTCCCCTCTCATCCTCATCCAGCCAGTGGCCCCAATAGCCTTAGACAGAAAACTGGCACGGCAGCCATTCCCCCCTATCCACAGCTTTGCTTTCTGAGGTCTCAGTTATGATTGGTCAACTGTGACCTGAAAATGTTAAATGGAAAAATTCCAGAAATACACAGTTTGTAAGTTTAAAATTGCAAGCTGGTCTGAGTAGCATGATGAAATCTCGCGTCATCCACTCTGTTCCGCTCAGGACGTGAATCATTCCTTTGTCCAGCGTATCCATGCGGTGCATGCACCCCACCCATTAGTCACTTGGTCACCATCTGGGTTATCAGATAGACTGCTGAGGTATTGTAGGGCTGTGTCCAAGTAACCCTTATAGTTGCCTTATGCCTGTCTGGATGCCTACGTCATTCACTTCACCTCTTCGCCTCATGGGAGCACTGTAGCCTCTCACACTCCAAGAGGGGTGAATACAGTACAGTAAGATATTTTGAGAGAGACGAGGCCATATTCACAGTATATATAGGGTTTAGTACTATCTATGGTTTCAGGCATCCACTGGGGGTCTTGTAACATTTCCTCCACAGATAACAGGGCACTACTGTAGTTTTTTTGTTGTGAGGATTGGTCGACTTAATAGGAAAAACAGCACTGCCGATGGTGGAAGTGAATTTGTGCTATGTAGGACAGCTTTGATGAACATGATATTTTGATTATCCAGTCAGGTCAAACTGCCTCATGGAAACTTCAGCCTATGTAATTCTGTCCAGAAAGTTTTAACCAGAAGGCAAAAGACTGCAAGGACAGTGTCTCTTAGCCATTTCTCATGTGAGTGCTCCCTAGAATTGAGAATAATAGTCCTTTTTTGCCCCTGGGGAACTGATAACCGTAAAGCTCAGTACCAGAGGCCGAAGCACAGCAGCGTTTTCTTGTATATTAGCTTGTGTCACCCATGACAATTTAGCACAGTTGTCATTTGCAGCACTTTACAGTGAGAAGCCTCGGAATCTCTGAAGTCCTCAGAGAAGACACTGCTATATGCTGCTTTTCGTGTCTGTTCTACAGTTCTACAGCTGGTATGTGGCAGAACTGGAAGTTGAATCCAGGGCAGTGTTTTCCTCATCTTCCCCAGCCACATAAGAATGGGCCGGGCCACCCTTCAGACCCAGTCCATCCCACTTAGACACATGTGTGCAAACCTCAGCCTGTGGGTCCCCACGTGGTACAGAGAGCTGCTGTGAGAAGCCTCTTTTGGTTTTGCTGTCATTGTGCAGTCTGTCCCCTGACCTCTGACCCAGAACTATTTGTTCCAACAATTCCCTAGTTTGTCATCCTGGCTCAAAACAAAGTAAATAAAAACTTTCCTCAAGCCCTGTTTTCATACTCAGGGGGTCAAAGAAAATGAGTGGAATGGTCATGTGGCTGATGAATCATTTTGACCCTGAAATAGACTGTAAAATATACTAGTTCAGGGCCTAGCAAGGCACGAACAGCTGGGAAGCAGTCGAGTAAGCATTAGGAGCATAGTCTTTGGGCCAAAGAGACCTACCTTTATTCCTCTGAGCTATGTATTCTTAGGCAGTTCACTTAACGTCTCTGGGCTTCAGTTTTCTCATCTGTAAAGAGGGCTGATCATATTGCATATCTTATAGGCAGTTGTGAAGATTATGTGAAAAAAAAAAAAAAAGGCAAAGCACTTAGCCTAATGCCTGGAAAAGTAAGCCTTCAAGTTATTGTAGTTTTTGTTATTCAGTCATCAGGAAAATCCAGAAGAATCACTCTGTTGGTCACCGGTGGTCCTGGAACTGTTGAACACTTGCACACCACACAGTGCCTTTCAATGATCACCTTCGCTTTGTCTTTCAGGCCTCCTGCTTCAACAAATGTCCTTGGTTTTAGGTTAGTAGCCTCTTAGGCAGGGAAAGTTACCTCATGATTGTGTCATATGTGAGCTCATCTCTAAAGAGCCAAATTGGTTCTGACAAAAACCTACTCATGCCCACTTGTCTGTTTTCTGACATACCCATTACCAGCTGCCTGGAAGCTGCTGAGGTTTGATTTCAGACTTCTCCTTCCCACAGCTGGCTGGAATTTACTTCGTCTCAGAGTCAGCCTTGATCTCCTCCATGCTGATGGGCCATTCTGACTGTCCAGGAGATTGTGACAGTCTTTGTTTCCAAGTAGGCAAAGTCTTTTGCAAAGGGATTAGTTAGCTGTGATCTTCAAACGTGATTAGGTTATGAGTAATTCTGCCAGAGTGGCAGTTCATTTGCTTGAGACTGTTTTATTTACTTGTAATAGCAAGAGTTCAATTAAATGGGATAATTTATGTAAAAGTCTGCCAACTACAGAGTTCCTTACAAATCCAACAAGGATGACAATGATATCACTTATCCTATTTTTGTGAGATTACAAATATATATGTGTGTGTGTGTACACACACACACACACACACACAAACGCACAGCCACGCTCTCACCTCCACACACATGCACGTGCACACCCACCACACCACATTCCACAGTGAGGAAAGACTCGCATGTGGCCCTGAGGGCTGGTTTGGATAAAGGGTGCTATTTCCACCAGTGTTTCTGGTCTCCTTCCAGGCAGGCCTGGCTGTTGCCTCAAAGCAAACAAGGCACTGGCAGGACTTTTTGGTCTCTGCGGTCAACTCCAGTCTGCCTTTTCATCACTCAGTGTCCAGCAGGTGGCGCTGCGCCCTGCGTGGACCGGCCCGTCTGCCTTTGCTCCCGAGGCGGCCAAAGAGTTACTGGGAAGTCGGGAAGTGGGTCTGCGCGCGTACCCATGGAGCTTTGGCCCTGGCAAACGCACGTGATGACACACCGGTTTGACGAGGGTCTTTGTCAGAAGCAATGGGGATCTGGCGTAACCGCACAATGGAAATCAAAGTGCTTCTGCCTGCCTGGCCAGGGTTCACATTTGCTCACCATTGATTCTGGGGCATTTACAGGCAGAATGAGTTCATGTGAAATTTCAGAACTTTGCCATGACTTAGGTTCACTTTCTGTAAACCAGGGTCAACATTACACTTCCCCTCACTTTGGGCCATTGCTTGAAATTTTGGGTCACCAACTGTATTTGTGCTAACTGAAGAGATAAGAGTATTTCATAAACATTCTTTTTTGAAGGACAAAACTAATGGAATAGATTTGTAATTTGAGATTTTTGTCACCCTGGGCTCCAAAAATTGGTTGGCCTTATATATTATTTACATGTTTGAAAGTATGCCATGTAGAAATATTTTTTTGCAAGTAAAACTTGCAAAATATTATTCTAGCAGGAAGCCTGGAGGAGATTGTTACTGGAAACAATGGTGACAGGGCCATGCATGGGGGCAAGAAATGTAGGTAACGAGGAAGTAAATGGAAGAGGCTGGCTCAAAGTTTTCATTTATTTCTAAATTTTATTTATCGATTGTTTTATTTTATTTTATTTTATTTTGCATCTAGAAAATAATGTAGATGTCTGGAGTTGATCTGTTCTGAGAATTATGGCAGGATTTTGCTATTGGGGGGAAAGATGAGATAGGGTTAGAACTATAGAGAAACAACAGACCTGGGAGAGTTTGAAAGAGTTTGAGCAAGTGAGCAAGAAGGCGCCTGGATAAGCCTTGGGTTTAAATCAGGTGAAGCACCTGAAGAGAATTAACTTGGGAGGAGGAGGGGGCATGGGGAAGCTTCTCATCTGCAGAAAGTTAGGAGAACAGCAGCTGGCCTGAACTTGAAAGCACGTCAGGTAGCGTTCCTGGGTCATGAAAAGGTAATTCTCATTCTCATACCTGCCTCTCTCTACCGTGCTGCTCCTGACAGGGAAATGCGTCCCCTGTATCCCGTTCCTCTAAGATTTTTTTCTACTGGATAGCCAATCACCTTTCTCATCTTGTGAAATCTCAAATCGCATTGTTTCCTAAACGTTCTACAGAAATCTCTATGCCTGGTTGAATTTTTTTCCTTCGTTCGTTCGTT